>NC_052622.1:45428769-45728769 GCF_016545825.1 Eucalyptus grandis | reverse complement strand
TCAATAGCAATAAGTTGAGATAAGCAAGGACTTGACAGTTGAGACCTCATGTGAAGGAGGGTATTCCAAGAACCCTTATAAGTTTTAAATCTAAATCCTTATATGAGTCACTTTTAAAAGAAAATATCCCAATTCTTTTAGAAGTAGAGTTTCATCTGGTAATAGAAAAAATTCAAAAAGTAAGAGAAGACAAATAAACCAATAATGGTAAGTGTTGTCCAGGTTACCGCCAAACTTGTGCATCTAACTGCACTGCATTGTCTCCATCCTCAACGTTCTGCCTATTTGCTTGTAAATTGAGTCCGCCGTGATTACTTGATGAACCAAATGTAGGTGGTAGATGAATATTAAACAAGAGAACACAGAAAAGAACGAGTTAAAAAGAGATATATGATCAGACAATTTAGAGGTGAAAATTCACAAGGTACAATGAAAAAACACATAATGTGGCCTAACATACCCCACTCTGCCAGATTGATTTAGACTACTTTGAACATCATCAGCCATGGCAGAATCTGAATCAACAGATTCATTGAGGTACCCATTGACATTGGGACTAACCTACACCATAAGAGAAATTTCTCAAGAAAGATCTATGAATGCAGAATCTTTTGGGGTGTGCTCATCGCATATTGGCCCTCACCTCAAATGTTTTATAGCTTACTCTAGGAACATCTAAAGCCATATACAGGGAAATACAAACATAAAGCACAAATGCTTGTGAATATCATGAATGCGTCTTCAACAACATAAAGGTGTAGAAAACCCAGTTGAGTCAAATCAAGTGAAGATGATTTCTGCAAAATTGAAACTCTTGAAAAATTTGCTGAGATAACAAGTTGTAAAATTACTGATGTTGCATTTTGTTTCCCTGGAACGTGGTGTTATCAAATTAGTGCTTTTCCCCTTTGTTTGCTTGAGAGAGCTCCAACGCATTCATCCAGCATTGCAAAATCAGAATTTGGATTATATATAAATCAAATCTCAGTTTCCTAAATATACACACAAGAAGACCAAATAATGTGATCGTAACAATCTAGTCATGTGCTGTATATCTACATGATTTATATAGGGTTTATCTCCAGTTCTCACCACTCATGTATGTACAAAACAGGCAAGCAGTGAAAAAAAGTCCATCATAGCCATGGATAGAGCAGCATTCTGATCAACCTAGGGATTACCCGAGTGGTAAACGTGTTTCCTTTCCTCAACGTTTGGTTTCAAATCAATGCTTTTTCTGGGGACGACAAGTACGGGCCTACAATTGCCCCGTGCGTTGGGAAACTAAGACTACCAATACCAAGCCCAATGGAAATTAGCAGGGTGCTAGAGAGAAAGAATCGCATAAAGATCAAGTCAGCATTTACTTGGACAGGTCGAATATCAAACACAGGCTGATTAGCAGGATCCTCAGCCAATTTGAGCAGTCTCTGTGCATGAGCACATCTTCTGCTCTCTCCACATTCACATCCAGTGCATATCTGCAGAGTGGCAGAAAGATCATTACACAAAACAGGGTGTGAACGCAAGCATGCCTACACGTGAGCATGCACATGAGAGAGAGAGAGAGAGAGAGAGATCACGTCCTACCATGGAACTAGAGTATGGGGACTCAATTGAAAGAAGTAACTCCTAGCAAACAGGACCAACCTGTGAAAATCAATACGTTGCAAAACAAGTGTAGACCCTTGAATTTGTTTAATTACAGAGGAAATTTAAGAAAAAAAGTGCAAACAAAATCAATTTTTCTAAGTTGATTTTTAGGGTGTGTTTATTCACCATTTTGTTCTTGAAAATAATTTTTTTTACTTAAAAATGATTTTTTATATTATATTCCCTAAATAAGTTTAAGCATTCAAACATGTTTGGTAACTGCTCAAAATTTATATTATTAACATAGAAATGCATTTGATAAAATCTCAAATTTTATTGTGAATTATAATTTTTTTAAATTTTTTAATACTTTTATTATATTTTTCTCTTTTTTTCTTTTTATTTTTCCATCTATCTTCTTCTTATCTATCCAGTTGCCCGATGACTGGCAACTAGCTAGGCGAGATCCAATAATCTTGTTAAAGCCTCCCCAAGCCAAGGTGAGGTGGAGCCTCATCGGTGGTGGCTGGGCCTCACCTGGCCACTGTCGAGACACTTACTCCATAACAACTTTGCCCGCTGCCGAACAAAACAAGAAGGCTGAGACCAAGAGAAGCGGAAAGAAGCGGAAAAGGTCAACCGGATCAGGTACGACTTTTTACCCGCACGTTTGACTTTCGATCGGCTCCCTAACAGTCGGCGGTCAAATCTTCAAAAAAACCGACTCGACAGCCCCGACCGAGAACAGCACTCCGCAAATTCCACCACTCCCTCTCGGCACGAACGGAACAACCGACTCCACGCACGACCACGGAACAACCGGGGGAGAAAGAAAAAAAAAAGACTTCGATAAACGAACGAAAATGCGCAGGATCAAGGTGTCATCCGTACCGTGCGGGCATCCGATCGAAGTGGAGCCAGAGCTGATCTTTGAACCCGGGGGCGCGGGCCTCCTGGCAACCCCCGCGTGCAGGCGGCGGAGCACCTCGGTGTAGGCCTCGAGCTTGTCCCTCTGGTCCCGGGCGTGCGCCCACCGTGCCGACTCCCCTGCCACCATCTGGGAGGTCTCGAAGCGAAACACCGAAATTTAAAAGCCCAGTCGAGCGAACCGAGACGGATTGAAGTACGGAGGAATCAAAGAGAAAGTGGGAGGGGGAGAGAGAGAGAGAGGAGATGCTGTTTTGGGTTTTTCTTTCGGCCGGATCGTTCCGCGCTGATTTTTGGGAGGGGAGAGAGAGATATTGGTTAATGGCGTCGTGCGAGGTCGGATTGGCGGCCGCCACGTCAGCCGGGCGGCCCCCGCCGCCGGGTGGCTGAAGTTCTGACTTTCTTAAATTGGCAAAATTTTCGACGTAGGTGGTGGGGCCCCTCGGGTCGGCGGAGTTCCCTAGGACCCGAGCTCGGGCCTGGCGGATGATCATTGGCCGGCCCCCCAAAAAAATTGCCCAGAAAATGAAAATTTTAAGTGACCATATAAATAAATGAAAAGCGAAAGGAAACAAAGAGCTTAGGTAGATAAAAGAGCAATTGAGATGCCCCAAAGCTCGATGATTCCGATGAGCCAAGAGAGTGAGGAAGGGATTAACATGATCATGTTTCAAAGGAACATGTTTTGTGGATTCGGATTTAGTAAAGATAATTTTCTTGTCACTCGAAATTCACATTATCTTAATGTTGTTGTCGGATAACATAGAATGGTCTAAGATTTACCATGGGAAGCAATGATGAACTATTTTTTTTTTTTCTTTATGAATTGAGATTGTAAGAAAGCAGCTTACGAAGTCATTTTACTAGGAAAAGTTAAACTTAAAAAAGATTTTTGTCAATAATTTTGCGTTAAGATCGAGGCATTTGTTAATTTCCATAAAGTAACTCTAAAAATTAATTGAAAAATTTATACTCAAATATATATTTATTGTGTAGCAATCTTGTTGTACCTTACACTAGCTTTGGGAGACAAACTAAGCGTGTTCTTGTGGTCAGTCAAAACCAGCTAATTTGTGTCAAGACTAAAAAGTTTAAAATGAATCACTTCCTACTTAGCAAAGCACCAAATGGTTGTACCAAGTAGAACCTTAATACAAAATGTCACGTGTCTGAACGCACGAGCTCAGTCATTTCACCACTCAACTGTCCTTTTTGGTGGTTAAATCAGGATTATTATAGCCTCAACTTGAATTATCTTTTCATATCAATCAATAGTAATTTTCATTTTGGAATGTATCCTTTCATTTTTAAAAGAGGGATTAAATTCTACTTCTGAATTTAAGTAAGGTTACCAAAAAAAAAAAAAAAAAAAAAGAGTAAAAGTCAGATCCATCTTAATTAATTCAATGATAGAAGCATTGGTTTACAGCTTGGTCGAACTTGTAAGTCACGACAGACCAATTCATTTGTTTAGGCCACGAGCGGTTCAATGCAGGTATAAGACTTGATTAGATTTAGACCGATTTAGACCGGACACAAATTTTCCATCTTGTCACGAAAGCGATGACGTGTCGAGAAAAATTAAATTTTTAAATGGACTCACTCATTTATTTTTTGCTTCTTTTTTATTGTCTCAAGATTCGATGCAACTTCTAAATACTGAATTTTCTTTTATATATATTGCCCAGCTCTTTAATCAAGTGACGAAAATAACAAGAGGATAATAAAATAATGAAAAAATAATAATATATATATACTAAATTGTAACCACCTTTAAAAAATATTAAATCTTTTCTTATTAGGTGCCACGATTTGATTTGGCACATTATGCCAAGGAAGTTGCAAAATGCAAAGTTGCGATGCTAATTAGACTACTCGTTCACAAAAAGTCAATCGAGGGATCGTTCGATATTTTCGCTGCTTATCGATTAAGATATTCATGCTGATCAATGTTACTTATATGATATTAGAGCTCATTCCTAATGCATGTATGGGTGAGGAACAAATCACGTCTGGAGAGAGAAAGAAGGAAGCTGAGGAGCATTTTATATGCAAATGCCTTGTCAATACCTATTAAAAAATGACATCAAGAACATGACAAATCAAATTCGAGATTGTAGGCTACCATATCAACCGCATTATCATCAATGTTAGTGTGAGATTTTATAGAGCTATTGTCAATTGTTTTGAAAGTTTAAACTTTTAGATAGATACGTGGTTCAATAACTAAATATTAAATCCCACATTCATCTTCCCACAAAATCTTATATGATACTAGAACAGAAAGTCATAGATTCGAATCTTTCTGGATCTCTATTTGCTTCCCCAAATATCTTTATGTTTTTAGGTAAAAAAAACTAAACTAAGCGTGAGCAGAAATGATAAAATATTTAAATATCAAATTATACATTTCTCTAATAATTTAAGATTTTAGAACAATTAATAGTAATTTTAGAAAACCTCACAATTAAACAACTTCTATTGACATACATCTCAACATCATAAAAGAGTCACGAGAGATATAAACGTCTCAGTTAGCAAGAGGAATATACACTCTTATGAATTACATCTTCCCATGGTGTTATGAATAGCATGAGCAAAAGACCCATATCATTCGTACGGCCCCCATAAACTTACATGCACAATAAAATTTTTACTTGTTCTCCCATCATTCTTTACTAAGAAAGTTAAAAACCTATTTTATGGATGCCAATTCATTTCTATACCTTTTAATTTATACAATTTACTCTTAAACGTTATGATACTTTATCAATTTAATCATTTCAATCAATTTTGATAGGAAATCACTAATGTGTATGCCGCCTGATAGGGACAATTTTTATAAATTTTTTCAAAAATCTTCTGATTTTTTTTTTTCATATTTTTTTCTCTACTTTTTTCTAGCCAAGGTCAGGAAGTCTTTGTCTGACATTTTTTAGTAATATTTTGCAGTCTTATTCTCTTGCCACTTGGTACCCACCGTAAGAGCCAGGCAGAAAGAATGCCTCCTCTCTCTCTCTCTCTCTCTCTCTACCTCGTAATTTGCGGTGAAGACCTTCCTTCCTCGGGTGACTTATACTAAGGTTCCCCAACATCGTCTCCTTTATACTTTCGGAACCGACCTGCAAGAAGTCGACTTTCCCTTTTTCTTTTCTTTTTCTGAGGACTTTAGAGAAATTACAAAGGCCACGACCTCTGAAAGCTGTAGAGAGACGCCGCATGCTGTAGCCACTGCACTAATCATTAGTTTAACCATCCACATCCTTGTCCAAATCACGGACGGATTGAAGAGAGATACTTCAATTTTGCTTCTCTCTCTCTCTTTCCTTTTCGTATTCCTTGACAACTAAAATAAACACAGAGATTGGAAGATGAGCAAGTGGTCCCGCCGTTGTTGAGCTTTCGCATCCGATGGGGTTTAGATATACTAAGCAAACCCACTCGGGCTTGCCAAAGCCGAGGTTGCGCGGGATTTATTTATCGAATACTTGGATTCCATTAGATCTGTACGTTATGATCAAGAGTCCTGACTTTCGCTAGAGGAGCCACGACTTTTCAAAAGAGAATTACAGTGTTCCTGAGTTTTGCCTCATAGTTTATGTCTAGGGTTTGGACCCAAGCCGGCACTAAGGCAGAACCGGCCTTGTGGCTCGATTGGGAGGCCACGGTTCAGACCTTCAGGACCACAAACGGGCCCCCCATCAAATGCCTCGTGCACCTGGAGACGACTCATGGGACACGCCACTCACGTTGAATTGGAAACGCGTGCTCCTCACGAGGGTTTGTAAGAAAATAAGGTGCCACCATGAATCGGAGGGTGAGCGTAAGACAATCCCCAAGAAGCCTCGCTCTTGAAGCACGGCATCTCAAGTCTCACTTCAGATGAGGAGGTCTGTGTTGATTCATTACACTTGTCTCCAAAATGGTCAAAATCTTGAGGGGTCATTGGTCACACCTGAGTAATCCAAAGTTGATCGTGGGTTTAACAGCTTAGGAGCATACTCGATTAAGTGCTTGAGAAGCATTTCTGGACCAATTTGGACAAGTTTGTTTTATGACATATAAAGAAGGTTTGTTTCACCGGAATTTCTGTAACAACGATATATATTTCACTGAAAATTGTTCTTCGATTTTTAATGGAAGGAGATAGATTTTGTGACAACTCTAGACAAGAAATATCACGAGTAATAAAAAAATCAACAACTTGAATTTCAATGGGATTATACGCATGCAAACCATGCTAGGAATTTTATTTTATTTTTGGGTGGGTTGGTTGTAACCCGTTTGGTATTCAGAAATGAAGCCTGACCTAATATGGACTTGGAGATTAGAGCAGGGAAGGTTTCTCCCCTGGGGTCTCTCCGAGTTTCAAACCCCTACCTTTGACAGGTAAAGTCTGCCTAGGGTCCAACCTGCTACCACTAGAACAACCACTTGTTGGTCATGCTAGGATTTTATCGACCACAATGGTTGGACAATACAAACTCTACAGCAAAATCGAATGTAAACAAATTATGCGAGAATTTAATTGATTACATAGTCTAAGAATGTTTATATATCACACCAAAATTTAATTGACAACGCAACACCCGGGATAAAAATATATGTTAGAATTAAATTAATAACATAGTTTTAGGATCTGCAACTAACAAACTTGTCAGAATTTAATCGGCAATATGAGTCGAAAAGATAAAAGTACGGTGCATGAGAGTAAAGGTATTGAAAGATTTGTTTGATTTGTGTGGGGGTCCTTTAGTGGATAAGTAATGGTATTTATAGGGTTGCGCTGTAACTATTATCAAGCGATTTCCAACAGTTGCATCCATGCTCTTTCATTCTCGAAAGTCTCGAACCCATGCTCTCCTGATGCAATGACTTTGTTCTCAAGTGGTTGTTCCTTTAGAAATGCATGCCAATTGTTCCACGAACACAATCACTCTATTTTCCAATGATTTTGAATTGGCAATTGTATCCCAGTACATTCGTCCATCTTCATAGCCCATCGATCCCCACTAATCAGTATCCTCATCCATCGTCATCACATATCAACGACAGATTGGTGATGATCATCGGCGTGCATTAGCATTAACACCAATCTTGATTATCAATTGCTAGTCACGTGCTTAACAATATTTGTTATCCTATTCACATGTCAACGATCTGGTCACTTTTTGTCGACAATAGAGGTCTCGCTCTTGAAGCATGACATTTCCGATCTCACTTTAGATGAGGAGGTCCATGTTAATTCATAAGTCTTGTCTCTAGACGGTCATAATCTTGAGTGGTCATTGATCATGCTTGAATAATCCAGACCCGATTATGGGTTTAATAGCCCAAGGCCATACTCAAGCAAAATGGGCTTGAGAAGCATTTATGGACCAATTTAGACAAGTCTATATAGTGATTCATAAAGGAGTCTCTCAAAACGTGACATTTCTAGTTCCATGCCATATGGAGGAGTCTTCCGTAACGATTGAATAAATAAGACTGCCTCCTGAATGGTCATACCTCGAGTAGTCACATCTAGGCACTCCTTTAAAGAATTTAACCCACATGAAAAGAGGTTGGATTATTACAAATGATATTAGAGCAAAATCTCTTGAGTAAACGTAGTATGATGTAATGAAAAGCGTGCCAGAATAAATGAAACCACATATCAAGATACGAAATATCATTGGGTAATATGTCTAAACATTGGACCTCCGCAAGATTGACATCATCAATATAGCATGGGCAAGCGATTGAATTGGACCTAGCCTCGCAATTCAACGCCCACAGGCAACATAGCACTTCAATGTAGGTCTCGACCTTCTGGTCTAAACCGAACACGACTTGTTCTATCGTGACGAGCACAATGATGTAATTGAGAAAAGATTAATGAAATATTGAAGTGACTCACTCCTTTTTCTTTTTTTTTCGTGTAACACATTTTGGATTTTAAAGTTTGCTTTCTTTTTGTTGTCTCGAAAATTCGATGCAACTCCCATTTGCTTGCTCAAATTTATTTTTTCATATTGCCAATTAGAATTAAAAAAAAAGGGAATGTCAATGCCTCGGCGCCTATAAACGATTGATCTCTATCAAAAGACCTAAAACCCCAAATCATAGAGTGCTTAGTATTGGTACCACAAAAAGATATTATTGTAGATCTTGAATGTTAAATCCTCATTCTTTATTATTTTTATTTATATTTATCTATTGTAATATTTTATGTAATGCCTAATGTTAATACATATATGATCCGATATAATATATATGTAAGTAGTTAAGAACTGCTCCTATTTATACATGGAATTCCTAATTCCAATTGAAATGTACAATGATAAGATGAAAATAGCAAGAGGACATAATTAAGTAATCAAAATAATAATATGGGTATGCGCACCATCACTTTTACGCTAAACCACTTCACATTAGTAAATTGTTGCCAAACGTTTGAAAAAAATTGGATATTTTCTAATTAGTTGCTATGAATTGATTTAGCGCATTAGATTGAGGTTGCAAAACGAAAACTTGCTATACTAGTCACGGAGCTCATTGTCGATAAATCGGTCAAGGAATCCTTGAAATCTTCCCGTTAGTTAAGATCTTCTTTATCATCTTCCCGAGGCTATTTGCTTCCACACTAACGGATAATTTACTCGGATTGTATGAGAGAGCAAATCTCGCTCTGGAAAAGAAAGGAGGAAGGAAGGCAATTAGTTTTTTTATATGTCATTACCACACTGATAAATCAACTGCTACTCGAACCGCATTATCATTTTGCTTTCTACTCGCGCATGCTCTAGTGGCGTCATCAGTGGCACGATTCAAAGTGGAAAAATCAATGCGTTGTTTAACCTGTATTCCCATCATTCTCCATCATAGTAAAGTCTCTCTCTCTCTGTCATCACTCTCGCGTTTTGTTCGAGTTTTCTCTCGCGTTTTGTTCGAGTTTTTCCGTCATGTTTTCCTTTCCCTTCGCTCCTCACTTGAATTCTGCGATTCATTTGCAAAACGGATGTTCATCGTCATCTTCTTCCCAAATGCTTCTCATCATCTTTCCTTCTCTGCATGTGCAATTCCGACCATCCCCTTTCGCCATCTGAGTTCTCTGGGTCTGCTGTCCACTCCCATACCCTTCGATATTTGTTCTTCCTTCTCTGCATGTCGATGATCTGAAACATGCAACCCCTGCAACTTTCAATTTCGATCTTTGGTTACCTAGTTTATATAGAGTAGTGTGCTTTGGTTATTCTCACCATGGATGAACGGATGATACCTCCAGAATTGCTTCTCTTGCAATCGCCTTGGTCGTCTATGTTGGAACAGGAGTTGGAGGTTTGGGATGATATCCCTGCATCGGCCAAACTAGGGATTGTCGCCTTATCTTGGTGGGTAACATTTTCACTAACCCTTCGTGAATTTATCCGCATTTCATGTTGCGATGAAGAAAGCCTGGCGAGTGGATCATGTTGAAATTACTTCAGCAATCTTGGATTATACATAATTAAATTTCGCACCGAAAGTGAAAAAAGACGCACTCTGGATGGTAGTCCTTGGTTGTTTTCTGGACAACTGGTTAACCTCCGACCATGGCAACCTAACACTCCTTTACAACATTATGTCTTCGGAAAGTGCCTGTTTTGGGTGCATGTTATTGGCTTACCTCGAATGGACTTCTCCTCCTATCTTGCGCGAGCCGTATCCCGATAGGTAAGGTTCGATGTGAAGACAGATATTTCTGCCGATTAGAATTGAATTAGATTTGAAAGAACCCTTAAAAACAGGGAAACTTATCTCGTATTGGCTTTGGCAAGACCACGTGGCTCGATTTTCGATATGAGCGATTGTCCCATTACATACTCTTGTGGAAGGCTGGGTCATTACGCAGCTTCTTGCCCGGACTATCCTTATGATGAAGCCCAATTCGATGGTCGGGATACAATGACCTATGGACCCTGGCTCAGAGCTGAACTTAAACAAGTTAGCCCCTATTGGGATGCCTTTTACCACCCAACACTCTCAGCTGAGCAAATGGAAGAAACAGTACCTGAAACTCCTTCTCCAATTCAGCCTGGCCTTCCTGCTCTTCCTCCAATTCCTATAACAAGTGGAAGAGACAACGCCTTCGATTATACATCAAGGGACATCCAGTCTTTGGAACATAACAACTTCCACTACTACTACAACGGACTTAGTTCTGCGCAGTCAAGATGAAACAACCTCGATTCCTTCCATGGATAAGCATCAATCGAAAAGACCTAAGATTCCTCGGCCTATGCCTCTTGGTGGTTCTAGCAAAAACCAAAACGATACTCGCCATATGATGTTAAACTTACCTCGTCGGCAGATTTTGATGAGTCTCTTCTTCGGATGCCCCCCTGTTTTGGAGGCAAATATCCCCGATCTTCGGGCTTTGGCGGGCCGGCCCTAAACACCACCGAGTTACAAATGAAACTCTTGAGTTGGAATTGTCGAGGATTGGGCAATCCCCGACAATTCAAGCATTAAAGGCTATGATAGCCTATGACAAGCCCGATATAGTGTTTCTAATGGAAACAAAGAATGATCAATTTTTTTGTTAATCGGTTAAAGCATAAGTTTAAATTTACTCACTCTTTTGTGAGGGATCCTGACGGCCTCAGGGGTGGTCTTGCGCTTTTTTGGAATGACAGTTTCGATGTTACTCTTGTACATTCGGATTCTCACTTTCTGGATTTCATTGCCTGTGATCTGCGGATATCAGCCTCCACTCATATTACTTGCTTACACGCCCCTCCAACGTATCAACTTCGCCAGAACTTCTGGGATACCATACGAATCCTCCATGCTGCTGCTCATTTACCTTGGTTATGTCTCGGTGATTTTAATGATTTCCTATCTCCATGGGAGAAGATGGGCCAGCGACCTGCATCCACTTCTCGGATGTCATCCTTCCGGAATATGCTTAATGATTGTGAATTAATAGAACTACACAGCAAAGGATGTGAATTTACCTGGTCCAATAATCGAGAAGGGGATGCTCGGTAAAGGAGAAGCTTGATCGGGTGTTCTCCTCATTGGAATGGTGACATCTCACCCTTCGGCGTTTTTTGCACTCCCTTCGTTGGCTCCGATCACGCCCACCGTTGTTGGCCTCTCGTTCGATCGTCAAGCGCGCAAAATTTTTTCACTATGAAGCATTCTGGAATCACGATGAAGAGTGTCATCACATAGTAAAACAGGCATGGGACAACAGTTGTACCTCCTTGTTATCTAAATTACAGGCAGTTGCTACCAGGTTAGCAAGTTGGAGCAGGGGCCGATTCACTAATGGTCATCAACGCATCTCACACTTACAATCTCAACTGCACCATTATCAATAGAACATCATATCGGGATGGAGATAGGGAGCAGGCTAATGCTCTTAGATGTGAAATTCAAAAAGTATGGATTCAAGAGGAACAATTCTGGGCTATGCGTTCTCGTATACAATGGTTAAAATGGGGCGATCAGAATTCCAAGTTTTTTCATGCATACACTATGCAAAGACGGCAACGCAATCGAATTACAATGCTATTAGATACTAACCAGCAGTGGATCCGTGAACCAGATCAGTTAAAAGATCTAGCACAGGGCTTCTTCGCTCAGCTTTACACAACTCAGGGCTATCGGAATTTCCGTCCTTTCTTGGCACAGTGTCCTTCGGTAGTAACACCTGATATGAATGCATCCTTACAGTGTCGAGTAACTGAGGAGGAGATTTACCTAGCCACTTGCCAGTTAGGAGCTTCGAAGTCTCCGGGCCCGGATGGTCTCCCTGGCCTTTTCTATAGGCATCACTGGCATGTTATTAAAGATACAGTTATTCAAACAGTTCATGACTTTTTCGATACTGGTATTATGCCAACAAGACTAAACAGAACAGTCATAGCCCTAATTCCTAAAGTTCAGCATCCGGAGAGTATAGAGCAGTTTCGTCCTATCAGTCTTTGTAACTTTGCTTACAAGATCATTTCAAAAATTATGGCCAACAGACTCAAACCATGGCTATCTACTTTGATTTCCACGAGCAAGCAGCATTTATCGGAGCAGATGATCTGAGACAACATTATGGTGGTTCAAGAGGTTATGCATCAATTCAAAGTTCGAAAGTGTAAGAAACGTTTCCATCTTATTTTCAAAAGATATGCAAAAAGCCTATGATAGGGTTGAATGGGACTTTTGGAAGCATATTTGAGGCATTTGGGTTTCCATAACAGTTACTCGTGTAATGGCTTGTGTAACAACAGTCTCCTTTAGTATTCGGTTTAATGGTGAACAACTTCCTTATTTCCAGCCTACTAGAGGGTTGCGCCAAGGTGATCCCCTATCTCCATATCTATTCATTTTACTTGCCAATGCCTTATCTGCAACTATTGCTCAAGCTGTGGATATAGGTCACATTAAGGGGATTCAATTTAATAGAGACTGTCCAAGGTTATCTCACTTATTTTTCGCTGATGATTCAGTATTTTTCCTACGAGCCACTATTTCTGAATGCCAAAATCTTGCCAATCTACTCCATCAATATTGTTATGCCACAGGCCAGCTCATTAACAGAAACAAATCAGGTGTGTTCTTTAGCAAACATTGTCCTCTTTCTTTACAACACAACCTAGCACAAGAACTACGGGTTCCCATTCTCAGTAAATATGGAAAATACCTGGGCATTCCATCTGATTGGGGTCGTTCCAAGAAGGAGCTGTTTTCCTGGATCCTGGCAAGAGTCAATACCAAGTTAGCAAGTTGGCAGGACAAATTTCTATCGAAAAGTGGCAAGGAAATATTATTGAAATCAGTTATACAGGCCTTACCGCAGTATGCCATGTCTATCTTCAAGCTTCCGTCTCTCTGCGCAGATTGATTGAAAAGAAGATCTCCGCATTCGTGGAGTAATCAACAAAGTCATTCGCATACACTTTGGAAAAACTGGGTCGAATTAAAGCTATCTAAAAAATCAGGGGGGATGGGGTTCAGAGATTTAATCAATTTCAATACAGCAATGCTTGGAAAGCAAGCATGGCGTCTCTATCAGCATCCTCATGCTATCTGGAGTCAGCTCTTTAAAGGGTTATACTTTCGATTTTCATCCTTTCAGAATGCCTCCCCAGGACATCGTCCTTCTTGGGGATGGCAGAGTTTATTAAAAGGCCGTGAAGCAATTGCTCCTAAACTATGTTGGTTAGTCGGGATGGATCGAAGATAAACATTAGAGATGATACTTGGTTACCACAAGGCAGAATAGGAGGCTTACCGAGGGAGGGAGAACATACCTTGCAATCTGCTCTCCATCATGATGATTTTTCTAGGTCAGCTTGCCAAAACGCCCTTGCTACAAAACTAAATGAGACCTTACACGGTAAAGAGTTGTCATCATTATCTATCCTCCCTAACCCCATATCCAAGCCCTCTTACACTAACCCACCACAATGGAGGAATATATGGAAGATGCATACAGCGCCAAAGATTAAAGTTTTTCTATGGTCAGCTTGCCAAAACGCCCTTGCTACAAAACTAAATCTCTTTCGGCGTGATGAAGATATTCGGTAAATGTTTCACCTACCTCGTGCGTCTCCAAATCTTGAAGCGACGAATCCCGTTCCTCGACCTGGATCAAAAAAACCCCGATTCACACCGTCAAATGCAATTTGGGGCTTTCAACCAATGGTTCCTCTTTTTGAAGGATGTACCTTTTTCCAAGAGATCTACGCGACGACCTTGGAAATCATCCGATCGGAAGGAACAGCACCTCTTCGTTGTGAGGAGATGGAGCTGATCAGCTTGTATGACTCTTTAATTTTAATATAAGTTATCTTTCGACCAAAAAAAAAAAAAAAAAAAAAAGTCTCTCTCTCTCTCCCATGCCTTGCAATCTGCTGTTGCCAGAAAAAAGAGTCAACTTTTTCCCTCTTCCTTTTTGAGGCGACGACCTTTGGAAGTTGTGAGGAGATGGAGCTGATCAGGGACGGCGCTGTTGCCAGATGCGAAAAGCTGTTGTCGTTGCACTAATCGTTGTTTTAATCATCCATGTCCTTATGTGAATCGCAGAGGAATTACAGAGAGATACTTCGACTTCGCCTCTCTCTCTCTCTTCCTTTTTATATTCCTCGACGAGAAAAGTAAACACAGAGATGAAAAGATGAGCAAGTGGTCCGGTCCTCGTTGAACTTTCGCATCCAATGGTGTGCGGATGGAACTCGTCATGTCATTCGCCTAATTCGGATACCCGAATCTGTTCCATATCACATTAACTCAAACTCGCTCGTGTTTATCCACGACCACACTGCTTTAATCATAGTACAATGCTAGAAAAAATTATCTATAAAATCGCAAACTTTATTGCACATTTATTGATTCAGTTCTAAACCATTTAATTGTATCAACTAAATCCTAAACCATTATATATATTGGCCAACTTTTAGCTGGAAATTGCTGATAATTGCTGACATGGATACTGACCATCCTACATGTTACGGCTAACATTGATGTAAACAATTTAGTAATATTTTATAATTTTTCGACTTTATTTATTCACTTATCTTTTTTTTTTCTTCACTTCTTTCTATAACCAATCACCTGACCTCGGCGATAGCCGATAACCGGTTAGAGATGAGGGCCGATGAGGCTCAACCTTACTGTCATTGGGTGAGGTCAACTTCGCCATGGCTAGGCAAGGCTTGAACTCTCTAGATATGGCAAGGTTGAGCCTCGCACAACCACTGGTGAGGTCAACCTCGCTAGCCCCATGATGGTGTGTGACTTGCTCGCCCTTGCTAGTGGCTGATGAGGGCAAAGCTTCATCAAAGGTTAGCAAGGTCGAGTCAGCTAGAGGAAAAACATAAGGAAAAAAAAATAAAGAGGATGAAAATAAAAAGAAGGGAAAATAAAAGGAAAATATTATTTAAAAATAGTCTACATTAGTGCCAGTCGTGCCACATAGGATGGCTAACATCAACGTGAATGATCTACAATCAAAATTAGTCGGATAGATTCAATTGATAAAACAAAGAAATGTTTATGACTTAATTGGTAGGTAAAATTAAAAAATTTAGGATTGAATTAGCAAAGTAATAAATATAAGACTTTTTGGATAATTTTTTTCTGTTAGTTTGAGGTTGTACAAGATTTATCTTTCAAATACGTTGGGATAAGGGTTCTGAGTTTTGCTGGAGGAGCTAAAACGTTTCAAAATTTTGGTACTTCTTTTCATTGCTATCATAGGAAACTTTCAAATTTAGGTGGCAAGGATCCTAACCACATCCTCGATGAAACTACATCTTCAAAGACGTGAGAACTTTACGGTTTTGATCTTTGATGTGCTGTGATCTTGAGGAAGTCGTCCAGTTTTCCCTCACTGTAAATTGACGGGATCGCAGTCTTTTCTCTGCTTATTAGTAGCCGACATGCATTCTGCCTCATGGTTAATGTCTGGTGGTTGGGTCCGAGCCCGGACTAAGGAAGAACCGACCTTGTGGCTCGACCGGGGAGGCCACGGTTTGGACTGTGAGGACCGTAAATGGTCGCCATCAGATGCATCGCACCAGGAGACTACTCATGGGACACACCCTCTTTTCGAATTCGAAAAATGTGCTCTCCCGTGGATTTGTAAAGAAAGGAGCCCCCCTCCCCATGGCTCGACCAGGGACACAGCCCTCCCCAGTTGAGCCCTGTGGCTCGACCGAGGAGGCCACGGTTTGGACCGAGAGGACCGTAGATGGGCCGCCATCAGACGCCTGGGATCAGGAGATGACTCATGGGTCACACCCCTTTCTTCGAATTCGAGAAATGTGCTCCTCATGAGGGTTTGTAAACCGCCCCCCACCCCGACAGCTCCCAATAAGCCTCGCTCTTGAAGTACATCATTTCAAATCCCATTTTAGATGAAAGAGGTCTGTGTTGATTCATGGGTAAGACTTATCTTTAAAGGTCACAATCTTGAATGGTCGCACTTGAGTGATCTAGACCGGATCATAGATTTAACGGGCTTAAAAGCATTTTTGGACCAATTGGGACAAATCCGTTTTAGTGATTTATAAAGAAGCCTCACTCCCATATCATGACGTCTCAAGTTCCAGGCTGGATGGAGAAGACTTTCCATAGTAATTAATGAAAAAGAGCACATCTAGCGTGGCACCTTAAGTGATCATATCTAAGTACTCCTTTTTAGATTTTGACCTACGAGAAAAGAGGTTGGGTCGTTTCAAATGATATTGACATAAACTCATCTCGAGCAAACGTAATAAAAGTATAACTTTTTCTAGGTTGTAGGATGAGAAGTGTCCCAAGATGAATTGGATCACAAATCAAGCCGGGAAAGAACACCGGTCAATATGTAAGATATAGAATATTGGATTGCATAATTCTCATTTTGTGATTTATGTATGAAAGAAACATGGGATAATAATTATTATAAGCTTCTTGTCCCAATTATTTAATTTTTCACACCAAAAAAGGTAGAGTGATGAGAGATTTGCATATGACTCCAAGTGGATCTAGAATGTATAATTCATTCTAAATTTACAAGCTTCAATATATATATTTCTTTTTTCGATAATAATTGGCAAATACATTAATTTTCGAAAAGAAACACGTGCATTGGGCAAGCTTGATATCTGTAGGGGTGTCAACGATATGATTTTCACAAAACTTGAACCAAACTGAATCATTTGAGTGTGTATTGACCTTGAACCAAATCAAATTTGAACTGATTATGACTGAAATGGGTTCGGCTCGATTTGATTTTTTGGTTTTCTTTATTTGTAATATTAAGAAGAGGTTTAGTAATAAATGAGAAGATGGGTGATTTTCGAATCTAGTTATTTTTTCTTTATTTGAATCAAATCTTATTGAAAATACACAAAAATTCGATTCCGATTTCAATTTCATTGTAACACCCCTACTTGATAGGACAGGGTAGGGTCGCATCGTAGACGAAGAAAAGCCATTAAATTTCGGAGGATCCCGTGTGGTTGGAAAAGCATCACATGAAAGAGATGACATTCTACTGCACAAATCAAATAAAATGAATAAATAAATAAATCTTCCTTTTTCCAAATGGTCACGTCTAGTCTAGGAGAGATATTAAATGGCAACTTCCCCCAAGTAGTTAGGTGTGGGCTTTCGACGAGGAGTGATTCCGGTCATTGTTACATTAATGCTTTTATGTGTATGGCATTTGCCTAACGCCATTCGCACTTTGAAACTGTGGACACTGACCTTTTTTAGGACCGAAAATTCATGGGTATCTTTTAAAGCTCGATGTACAGCGAACGTGTCGAGCTAACTCCCCAGCGATTTGATCCCAGGCGGCTGACCGCCCAGCCTTGGTACCGCTTTGTTGGTTCGCGGTGAGTCTGACCAGTTAATCAATCAATCGACTTATATGTTATGTATCTTAAACACGGATGGAGTACTTATTAGGACGAGAATTATAAAGGATGTGCTGTTTTGCTTCTATGCTTCATTTGGCGACTCCAAGTTTCACCTTAGGCGAATAAATTTCAGGATCATTTAATCATGAATTACTTAAACTCGAGCATGTTTTGTTTGGTCAACGGGAATTCATGAATGGGGTTTGAAGCGTGCAAATTAGTGTTGAATGATTAAAAAACAATGATGTCAAAGATTCGAATTTTGAAAGAGATCGTGTTCTGGTGATCAATATATGCATCAAAAATATTTTATTGAGCCCTGGAGAACCCGATTGCCGTAACACTTCGTATCGAATTGATGGGGGTTCATTAGTACTCAAATAATGAATTATGAAGTGAAGTGCCCATTAGTTCTAGATAAATACATGATGTCATATAGAGATCGTGTTAACGAGTGTTTTGGAACACTGTTAAGTATATTTTATATGGGACGATGCAATTTTTCAAAGCACTGTTTCTCAATAATATGAGAAAAATCCTGCATTGAAAACTGCAAAATTTGGTTGTTCGATAGCTTAATGCCCAATGGGCACTTATTAACAAAATCTAGATTAAAAAATGCTATAAGTTGGTGCATCCTCTCAGGTACATTTGCACCATCAAGTCTCTTGCGATCCAGTCAGATTGACATCTTGCGCCATCGGATTCCACGTTTAGATAATTTCAGGGTGCTTGGTAAATGAAAAAAAAATATATATATAAATAAAGAATCAATTTGAAAAGGCAATTGCAGAAATAAGAAATTTTTACAGTATGTGTTGTACACTGTACTTTTCTTGTTTTAAATTTTCATTTGGTACAACAATTGCACAATATCAGAACAAGCAAAGCCAATCACTTATTCTACAAAACTTACTTCGCACAACACTAAAAATTCAAAACATTAATCATTTTTTTTCAATTTAAAATCGGATTGATGATGTGAATCCCATTACGTAAGATAGTTTCTTGTTTCGCTCTACCCGAAAGAAACCAAAGAAAATAGTACTTGATTGAAGAAACCGCTTACCGGATTTCTTCCAAATTTCTAGACCGTAAACAGAAAAACATGTGGTGACAAACTATGGTCAATAATCTAAATATATATTCAGAAATCAATAAGGGTCCACAATACCGCTTTATATGTTGATATCAAGATAAACAAACAATCTTCTATCTTTTGATGCAAATATCACAAGTTAGTGAACAAAAAGAGCACGACTTATATACCTTTTTCCAGTCAAAACCTCATGAGCTGGGTTTTCTTCAAGTAATGGATTACCTATAGTACAAATACACAAAACCACTAGTAGGATATGACTAGCTGCTAGTTCTGTAAATATTCATTAAATCTACGGTCGACTATAATATCTTCTCAACATTAACTGTAGGGATACAATATTCTTCGCAAAGGACGTCAAATCGAGGACATCGTAAGGCTCGTAATCACCTAAACTTACCCATCCGCCACGCCACCGTAACGTCCGGAGAAATTATCCTTTTTCCGCTCTCTTTTTTCGCGTTTTTTGTGCTTCCGATTACAAGAAATTTTACATCGGAATACCCAAGGCCGAGCTCGGTTGTAAATGTCCTCCATCCGACAGTCGATGTAACAAGAATGTTCGAACGAGATTAGTCTAATTTAAACCGTAAATCGATGGTTAAGCAACAAAAGCACATCATCGTGTGACTATGTTCTGAAACTCGTCTTCCTTAATAGGACCACAAACCTGTCAATAATCCTCTGGAAGCCTTACACGCAGACAAGCACACACCATACATAAACCAATTTGCATTGAGCTAGGGTTTCTTGATGTTTCCGCAAAAAGCCAAGCATGAATTCATGAGACCAGGAAGAGGAAAAAGACAGTTTTATCACCTTTGTTGCTGGCGAAACCTAACGAGAAACTTACCACCATCGATGTTGCTCCGGATCGTGCGCTTGGAGAGGACGTAAAAGATTATAGGGCTTTTCGGCAAACCCTCGTCGTGGAGAAATTGGAAGAGCACTGAGATATTGGCACGGCTCAATCAGAGACCAAGAAACGGAGAGAGCAAGCCGCTCCCATCGAGTCTTTGACTGCAAAAAAACATCTTCAGGCGGTGTCTGAGTGAACCAGGCCAATATCCAAGTGAACCGTTCCATGTACACAATCACAGTAGAAAGAGGGTGCGACCCAGAGAGAGAGAGAGAGAGAGAGAGAGAGAGGCAGTTCTCTATTATTGCATGGACGAGGATATGAAGGAGATCGTGAAGAGCAACTCTCTCTCCCTCTCTCCCTTTCTGAGAGAACAGCAAACGAACAGAGAGAAGAGAGAGCTCAGAGAGACGGAGAGAGAGAGAGAGAGTGAGAGAGTGAGTGAAAGGGGGAGCGGGGGAGCGGGGAGGAGCGGTGAGAATGTCTGAGGGAGGGGGATTTAAGAAGATGCAAAGAAGGGTGAAAGCATTTAAAACCCACGACTACCAAAGCAGAAATTTGGGCCACTGCATTAAATCCCTCCTGTGTATGTTTGTGTTATTCTCTCTCTCTCCCTCTCTAAATTATTTTCTCTACTTCCTCCCCGCCCCCCCCCCCGGGGCTGTAGACTCCATTTATTCATGCCACCTTGGAGGATTCTAAAACCCTAGCTTTGTTATACGGGACATCAACCTCATAAGCCATGTTAAGACAGTATACCGACCGTCCATGTAAAAAAGTAATGGTGGAGTATATAGTTATGGCAAATGAATTGAGAATATGTTGTAAGTTATTAAATTATTTTCTTTGGATCATATGAAAACCGGGACTTTAATTAGATTTATGGCCATCCTAAAATTAAAGCGTGCTTCCTAAGAGTCGGTTTTGGAGAGACGTGACTTTTGAGGTGGTACTTATTAATATACTAGAAAAGTCAAAAACGCTTCTTCGAAAATGTTATATCAAAGTTGTTAGTGAATAATTATCTGAATCTGTAGAAATTTAGGTATCTAGTACTTAGGTCACTAGGGTAAGCTAACAAAAAAGAAAAGATACACTTAGTTTTGCAAGAATAGCAAATTATTGTCTATCCCCATACACATCATGGACAAAATCGAGACTCACAAATTTGCTAGAGCACGCCGAGTGAAAAACGGTGAAAGTACCATCTTTTTATAACATAACACAGAGAATTCCATCCACATCTTGGGAAGAAGACGCGGTTTTCCATTTCTGTCCACTTCTCTATTTCACTGTATCAAATCACGGATAAAAGCATAGTTTATAAATCACGTTGAAGGATCGGCAACAAAGATCTTGGGGTGGAAAAGATCTTGTTCTTCATCAACAAGAATCAATTGCGCCCGAAGGTGAAATAACGGAATTCACATCGAAAATATACAAGTAGTTTTGTCCTTTTGAATGAAATCAGGTTCTTGACTCCTGGGGTTCGCAAGAAGTTTTGAAAACAGAGGAGGGTTAGAAAAAGAAGAAAAGCCCTAAAAACAGAGAAACACGAGATGCCCGACGAAAGGATCGACCATATGAACCATGATGGCGATGCTTACAGTACCGAACCAGAGAGAGGAAGGAAGAAGAACCACCCCCGCTTTAAATGAGAAAGAATCTCTCTCTGCAACGCACAGTCCCTGCAAAAAAAATGAGGAAAATAAATAGTAGAAGACATTAATAAGCAAGGTGCCCATGACTCATGTCCCTCTTTTCAGATCTCTCTTTATGAACCCTAATTTAACCGTATCGGCTCCTTTTTTGGACTTTTCTCTTTCCAGTGAAGGAGGGAAAAAGAACACAGTTGACCTTCGTCGTCACCGTCATCAATCATATAAACGGCTGATTATATAAAGCTACTTAGTCTAATTAGGGAGTCAAAGGTAGTGGTTGACTTCGTAATAATGCGTTATGCGGCATCTTTAGACGTTATACATATGCATCGATAACCCTAATAAGAAAGATCCTGCCAAACTTAGGTCGTTCTTTTGATGAGGAGACTTGAGGCCTTGATTCGCTAGTGAAAAAAGGATCATTATGTGAGAGAATTTGCCGTCTCGTCGCTTAACCTAAAATGGGTTTTTGCAAACAGATTACCAATTGCAATGAAAACATAATAACAGGATCAAGATTAGGGTTTGGGGATCTTGGGGATATTCTTTCTTCTTTTTCTTGACGCCCTGTGTGAATTGGGTTGTTTCCTTTTTACTGAACCATGCAAAGTTATGGCGGTGTCCAGTAAAAGCTACTTTGCATCCCACCGCATGCGGACATGTTCGGTACACTTGTACTGGTCTTCCCCTTAAAGCAACGGCAGCATCAAAACCCTCGAATTTATTGCGAGAGAGAGAGAGAGAGAGAGAGAGAGAGTGAGTGAGAGCTTTTCAATTTCGAAATCGTATCTACTTGGTAAGTTATTGACTGAATGGCCTTCAAATTTATTGTTGATTGTGTCTTTGAATTTGTTCTTGATCCTCACCCAGACTCTGATATAATTTTGATGAAGCCGAGGCCAGCATTCTAGGTTCATGCAATCTTACTCAAATGGCCATGTGTTCTGTTATGTCAATGGTGAAAGTAGATGCATAAGATGCTTTCTCGTGAAAAGGAGTTTGCATCTTTTTTTCTTCTTTTTTTTGAGCAAATGCATCTATTCACGTCGAACAAAAGTTAGGTTAAGAGTATCTAATGAGGTTTCCTAGCCAAATATTGTCGAATTCTTAGTGATCTAAGGAAAAGCACCAACGCCTTTACTTTTGCATAGTTACCTTCCTTCAAGGGTAGCCACATTGAATATTTCATTTTAAATACTCGTCTTCCGTTGCTCAAACCAAAAAGGCAATGCACTTCTTTTGAACCCTGCCCATTTGATTAGGTGAAGTTTGATGTACGAAATATGTGTGACCTCTTCTACCTCGCATGAACCACCTTTATTTAGTACCAAAATATCCCGAGCATAAATAAGTAATTTTTTTTTTTTTTTTTTAAATTCTCACCCTGCAAGGTGGTTCATATAAAGACAAATTGTTCAATATGTACATAGGAGCTACCGTCCTTTCGAACTGAATCGGCAGTTTGATTTCTACGTTCCTCTTTCTTGATTTGCGCAAAAGAACTTTCATTAAATCACTAGCCAGTTTTAGTTCAACATAATGATCACTTTATGTACTTTGGGAGCAAGTAGCTTATAACATGTGACCTTGTAACGCATGCCTTATAGGGGAATCTCATCTGCTCATCGCATGTAAATCGCATGGCAATTTCCTTGCCGTTTATGTTCGTCGGTCAAAGGCTTTCAAAGTCCATTGAAACTCTCGCAAGTAACTTAAAGATGCGATTAATATTAATAGATGTATGTAGTAATCGAGAGAAGAAACAAGAAAATTAGCCCCACTTGTATTTATTATGATGATTTGAAGTTCTCAAATGCCGACTTCAATAAGATCAAGATTACAAGGGCAATATTCACAAAAGAGATAGAATACCATGTTAGAAAATTGAATCCAAAAACTTATATTATTAAGTGGAGGGAGTCCATACTAATATAAAGAGAATTTAAAACCCATTGTCAAACAATGTAGGACATAATTTCAGATTGATTTGGTTTAATTTTCCACCAAAACATAGTCAAGGAGTTTTGCATTTATGTTTTTTCTTCTTTTCCTTATACGTAAGATGACGACAAGAACTGTATATCTGCCTTGATAAATTGGTGTTACACGCTTGAGCCAGCCCATGCACTACTGGTGACCAAGGATAGTGCATACCACACGGTCTTTTGAAGTGAGCCAACGGCTCAGACCGTGACACTTATCGAGAGTGGCCTCTGGTTATGTGGTTATATAGGCTAACACTAATTAAGGCATCAGCACTAGGCTCAATGCACATATTCGATGGCCTTGGGCAAGTCTGCTCATTTGTTTGTTTGTTTGTTTTTTTTTCTACGCAAGGTCATGTGAGTGGAGACCTAACTACTTGAAAAACCAATTCGGTCATTTACATCGAAATATGTAGTACTTTAAAAAATTATGGGTGGAGTTGGATAAGGTCCTTCAAACCTAGTATTGGACTGGCATAATTAGCCGATCGATCAGCTCTATTGGCAACAACCATGGAGAAATTCATCACCGGATGATTTGAAGGGGTTCAAACCAAGTGAATCCGCGGGATGTGGACTAAAGTTCATGTTTTCCTAGAGTAGCCATTACAGGAGGCACAATTAATTTGGCACGTGGTGTGCTAAAAAAGTTCGCAATGTTTGGTGAGCGAAAGAAAAGTAGATCCGCACATTACCTCTCTCAAATCCACGTACGATCTGTCCTCCCTGTAGAACTTCCAAAGTAAGATTTTAGCAAACTTTGTACCTCTTCTCCTAATTTCAAACTTTATGTCCCCCATCGCTTTGACGTGTGATGTTACGTGCAACTTTGTCCGAAGGTAGGCATCATAGCAAGTCACATGGGATGTATCGCAAGGTTTTATTGTTACATTTGTTGTGCCGCGGTTGATTGGAGAATTGGGGGATTTCTAATTCTGAAATTTGGAGGTCGTCTGTTCAAATTCCACAAAATTACATCCACTTGTATCCTACTTCGGCTAGATCTTCACACCCAAAAAAATCTTTCTTTTCCCCTATCAATTGATATTGTTTACGTATTTTAATTATCCTTCCTAAATATAAACAATACTCCGGGTTTGCCTCTATTGAAATCACATTTTTAAACTTTTTGTGATATTTGGTTTATATGATCTTTTTCACTTTTGTGTGGTTCTTACTACTTGAGAGTTGAAATAAAATTTTAAAAAAGGGTCTTTGAAGGTGTTATTATATTAGTAACATTTAAAGTCATGAGGATGTGACAGTTTTGTGCGGGCAATGGCGTCAGAGAGTGAGGTCTACATCGTCATGTAAGGTGGGTATGGGGGCAAGATGTTTGGGACACACACTAAGGTCGAGAATAGGAGTCGCCGGTTTTAAGATTGGTCAATTCCAATCTAAAATCGGGAGCCGAACATGTGACCCCACGGTTAACTGATCGGTTGTAAAACTATCAGCTCTTGGATCGGCCAATTTCAATCAGGCCCCCGATTCTCTTTTTGAACCGGTTCTCCTTAGAACCTGGCTTTGGATCAAGCGGCTCAGGTATCCCCGAGCTGAAATCCTCTGCATTTTAAAAACTAAATCCCAGCAGAAGATAATATATCTTCAAGCAAAACAATCCTCCTCAATCGAATTCTATCTCGCACTCAGTACAATTTATCCTGATATTATCCCTCCAACTCAAAATAGGGTTGAAAAAAAAAAAGGGAGAGAGAAGAAATTATTAACTCCAGCTGTACTGTCCGAGGTTACGTTCACGTATGTGGAAAAGCATTGAAGTCGTCCTCCTCCCGCCCTGTAACTACTTTCTTCATATATAATCATAAATACGCGATGCCCCAGCTATGAAATATAAAATAAGAACAAAATTATATAATTAATTGGCTGAAATTAAATTCAAAGGCGACATGGGCCCCCAAGATGAGGCGGTGAACTGTCTCGATCGAATCTCAGCCGTACGTCGATGGGCCCCACCCACCCTTCATCTCCAACTAGACGAAAGCTGGTGAGGCTTGCTTCTGGGAAATGAGCGAAGCGAATTCACACGCACAAAGCCGCGTACACCCAAATTAAACTGGATTATATATATATATATATATATAGAGAGAGAGAGAGAGAGAGAGAGAGAGGAGCTGGTGACGTAGAAGTTTAATCTTGATTTCTAGGGTTGTCTCCTTATCATCTAAGCGTGGGGGTTGTACCATAGAAATTTGGATTCCTCTCCTTATCGTTCTGAATTATGATTTCTCCGACGGGGCGGCGGTAATGAGCTTCGTTCGCATGCGAATTTAGATGGGTCAATGCGCCTCTCGGCCAGTGTCGAGGGACAGCTGCGGGCGGTGGCAGCATGGCGGGGTCGGCGGTTCCTCGGGCGACCCAGGAAAGGGTGGGTGTTGGGCCATGGTGAGGGAGCAGAAATCCAGGTTCTACATCGCGAGGAGGTGCATCGTGATGCTGCTCTGTTGGCACAAATACGGCAAGTGCTGAAACCTCATTCATTTCGTCTCATTTATTTCTTGGCTTGGCTCCTTCCTCCTCTTCCTCCTCCTCCTCCTGCTGATCTCCCTGTTTCATTTATTCCTGTAATTTATGGCAATGTATCCACCAGTACCAGTGGATCCCTGTTAGGGTTGTCCCCCAAAACGTTCATCATATGGGATCCTGATCTCTCTCTCTCTCTCTCTCTCTCTCTCTACAGGTTGAATAGAAGTAGAGATTCCAGGTCAAATTAATTGTCGCTGGGTTGCAGGATTTGATTCCCAAGTGCTGAAACGATGTTATGCGCGCAAATGTAGGGATTGGTTTTGATTCTGCAGTCGAGATATCTGATGGGTTATTTCTCCCCCCCAGAAGTAGGGTTGCCTGTCATAAGAAATGATTCAGACTAGGAAAGCATACGTGTATTATATCATTTTCATCGTATGAAAGAATTATTTGAATCGAGATAAGGTGCGTAGTGATTTAAATTTTTCACTGTTTGGTAGTTGTTGTATTGCCAAAACCTTATCTTAGATGCAAGTGACTTAGAACATTAATGTAAGTAATTTGTTTACGTTACATATTGTTATTCATTTGGTTATACATTTGTTTTTGCTCTTCCTCCCTTTCTTTCCAATGGTGTGTTTTTCGGTGTCCACAAATGATGAAACTGACTTACCATTTTTTTTTTGTATAACTTGTTCAAGACTCGAATTTACTAATTTCTATGTGAAATTTCAATCTTAATCAATATGCATACAAAATTTTCTTTCATTAAGTTACAAACTAGTTTTTAATTACTAACCCTCATTCGAGTTATTTATAAACGTCTACTTTTTTTCGACCGCAATAAGATCTTAATAAAGATCCAAGAAAAAAGGCATGCATGATCCTCATTTACTAGCTCATAGGTCTAGTCAACTTGAATTAAACTTTAGTCCTCGATCAAGAGATAATCTAGTTTATTTTTAAGCACATCAATTCCTCACAGGGCCAGCAAGGCCACTGCGGGATGGCTGAGGGCAGGCAACCTTCGTCCGATGGGCGAGGACCACTAAGCCTTCACTAGCCACAAGCAAGGCAGCCACGATGAGGATGTGTGACGGTCATGATACCCTTGTTGTGGCTTATCAGGGCTCAAGACACCCTCGTCAATCATAGCAAGGGTGGGATAAGGGTGCGATAACCACGCTGTGGCTTGTGAGGGCTCGCGATGCCCTCACTAGATCCAAAGAGGGCCGCAACCCTCATTGCCCCTCGCTTGCAGTCAACGAAGGTTGCCAGCTCTTGACTAGTAGTTGACAAGCCCATCAGCCCTTTGAACCCAAAAAGTAATGAGAGAAAAGAAAAGAAAAGAATTTAAAAAAATTATCAATATTGACACAGGTTGCACTATGTAGGATGGCCGTCTCTAATTGAATTACCACGTTAACGATTTCTGGTCAAAATTAATCAGACATAATACATTGATAATTCATTAAAAGATTTAAAAGTAAATTAGCAAATCCTGAAAAGGTTTAGGACTAAATTGGATGGAATTAGCAAATTGTCATAAGATTTAAAATTAAACTAGTATAATTAAAATGTTTATGACTAAATTAGTTGTCATACAATAAGTTTAAGACTTTTTGAGCAATTTTTCAACGTGTGTTTATATAAGGCTGATGCCTCGAAAAA
This sequence comes from Eucalyptus grandis, assembly GCF_016545825.1. Taxonomy (NCBI): domain Eukaryota; kingdom Viridiplantae; phylum Streptophyta; class Magnoliopsida; order Myrtales; family Myrtaceae; genus Eucalyptus; species Eucalyptus grandis. Next base: position 45,701,113 of record NC_052622.1, on the reverse strand, counting down.
CAATATGCTCAAGTGAAACCTACTCATAATCAAACATATTAAGTACATAATTCAATATGTACAAGATACTTGATATATTGGAGACATGCCGGATACCATCGGCAAAATTGACCTTCTTTTTCTTTTTCTTTTTCTTTTTTGGCAATCAGCTATAGGGGTTATCAATACCCCGGTTGGACTAGTTTCACCTTAAAACCAAGATCTGGACCTATCAATCCTGATAAAATTCCCTAGTTAGACAAATTTAGTTTAAGGTTCTGGCATTTTCCTTTTATCTACTCTTTAAAAGAAAAGAATAATTAATAATAATAAACATATTGCTCTGGTTTAATTCGGGCAGATCGGTTCCCCACCTAATAGAGAACCGGAACAATTATTCCTGCTTCTAAATATTTGAAACTAGGAACCAACTGGCTTGGTATGTTCTCGTGCACACTCCCAGTTAGTGTCATCCATGTCTAATTGGAGCAAAATAATTAGCATAGGAAAAGAATATGACATGACATTCCGTGAACATGGAACAATTCAAATGAACTTGGCACACTTTTAATTAGGCCAACCTCAACTCTTCTGTCCTCCTCATTTGCAAGACAATGTCTCGCCCAAGAAGTATCTTTCTTGCATTCGTTAAGCGTCGTCCTAATGTAGTATCATCGAGTCAATCATAATACTCACGAATTTGTGAAATGTGAACGTCTCGGTTGTTTGTGAAATATGGAGAAGCATAATTAACCTGTTAATACAATCTCTCTCTCTCTCTCTCTCTCCCTCAACTTTTGCAATGAAAAGTTCAAGAATGAACATGGCATTGTCCTTCCCCCCTTTCTTTCTTTTTCAAATCATTTCATTGCACGCGATTTTCACCCGCCAACATACTTCTCTTGTTTCCCCGTACCAATTTCCCTTTGCCGAATGTATATGGCTTGTAAGTGTAAAGTGCAGCCTACAAACATATAAATACGGGCTAATTCCATAAAAAAAAAAAAAAAGCATCAACTTTAGGTTGATGGACAAATCTGGCGAAAACTTTGTTTTGTCTCATAAAAAAGCACAAACTTTAGGTTGAGGAACAAATCTGGCCCAAACTTTTTTTTTTTTTGTCTTGTAAAAAAGTACCAACTTTAGGTTAAGTGACAATATTCTAGCCTCATTTTTGTTTTGTCTCATAAAAGATAACAAATTTTCACTCATATCCAAAATCTAACCCCTACCATTAACTTTCTATTTGAAGTTAACCTTATTTCAAGAGAAAAGGTTCTAGCCATGAGGTTAGTGAATCTCATACATGGTTTCTCTTGACAGGCGATGATCTACAGCTTCATATTATGACAAAACAATAAATTCTAGCCAAAGAGATTCAATCGAGAGATTTTTTTTACTTGCTAATGAAGTATAGGAGACGGCACAATTTCACTGTTATTCTTCAAGCTGTGGCTTAAACAAGAAGACAATGGATAGTGTTAGTCAGCAAGTAAGGACAATCAATGAATCTAAGTAAAGGGGGGCATATTTAGGATTTAAGTGAAAGTTGATAATTTTTTTTCGAAACAAAAAAAAAATTGAGCAAGAATTGTCATTCGACCTAAAGTTAGTGCTTTTTTACAAGACAAAAAAAAGTTTGGGCCAAATTTGTCCATCGACCTAAAGTTAGTGCTTTTTTACAAGACAAAAAAAAGTTTGGGCCAGATTTGTTCATTGACTTAAAGTTGGCGTGAATTAACCCTATAAATACAGGTGAGAATCTTACGTCTAGTGTGCACGGACTACGAGAGCTCGGCTGTCCCAAGAGCCTAGACAATTTGCATACAATCCATCCGGATGGGCAATGGGCAAATGAATCTGGATGGCTTGATGGGGGTACATTCACTCCGACCTATTGTTGATTTTGGCGATGGCAAGAATCGCTCTATCTAAGGAAGAAAAGAGCAATTTGTACAGATTACGCTGTCTAATATGCTTTGACTCCATCGTAAGTGTAAAGTCAAGCCTCAAGCCAGTGGGAGGATGAGAGAGCTTCATGGGGGACCACGGATACGTTTTTCTCTTGCCCTATTCTTATTCGTGGTAATTAGGTGAACTTTCACTATTTTCAGGTCATATTTCATGTGATGTTTTGCCTTGGACTAAATTTTTGCCTCGCAGCTTGTGCAATTTGAAATTTGTTCATCGATTACTTCTTCTTTTTTTCCAATCAAAATCCTGTAATTTTTGCAATCCAAACTTTATTACATGTAGAGGACCAAAGACCTAGTGCCCAAGAGGGGAAAATTGTCCAAAAAGTCCTAAACCTATTGCACTTTTGCAAATTCAATCATAAACCTTTTAACTTTGCCAATTGAGTTCTAAACATTTTCACTTCTTGTCGATTTAGTCCATCCAGTCAATTTTGGCCGGAAAATGGTGACGTGGACGCCGGCGGTGCCACATAAGACTACCGACACCGATGTGGAAAATTTTTAATAATATTTTAGTAATTTTTTTGAATTATTATTATTATTATTTTATTTTATTTTGCTTTCTTGGCCTTTTCCGATGGCCGGCCACCAGCCATAAGCGATGGCCGGCCATCGGCCACACGGCCTAGCCGGGCCGCCGCTAGGCGAGGACGAGCCCTCACCCAGGCCAAGGCGGCCTCGCTAGGTGTTGGCCGGGTGACACTAGGCGAGGCCGCCCTGGCCTGGGCAAGGGCCGGCCTCGCCGGATCCGACAAGGGGAGCCCTCGCCAGGGCTCGCCCTTGCCCAGTCAAGCGTCGGCCTCGCCTAGACCAGATTTGGTGAGGCCGACCCTCGCCCCTGGCCGAGCGACGAGTGAGAGCGAGAATTTGTCCATACTGCTCTAATTGTTCCTGGCTCTCCTTTTCCCCGCTGTCTTCTTCTTTTCCTTGTCGTTCATGATTGGCGTCGTCGCAAGTCGTCATTGTTGCCTAGCCAGGGGCGAGGACCGGCCCTCACTGGGGCTCATCCTCGCTCAACCGAGCCTTGCCTATGGTGGGCAAGGCCGGCCCGATTGGTTGTGGCCGATAGCCGGCCACTGGAAAAGGCCAAGAAAGCCAAAAAAAAAAGAAGAGGAAAAATAATAAAAATTCAAAAAAAATTAAAATATTATTAAAAATTATCCACATCAGTCTTTGGCAGTCTTATGTGGCACTGCTGGTATCCATGTCAGCATTTTCCGATCAAAATTGGCCGAATGGACTAAATCGGAAAGAAGTGAAAAAGTTTAATACTCAATTGGCAAAGTTAAAATGTTTAGGATTGAATTGGCAAACGTGCAATAAGTTTAGGACTCTTTGAATAATTTTCTTACCCAAAAGGGGTATAGCAGTCCATGTGTAAATGAAAATGAGTCTTAATAGGGCCATTATCACTGCTTATGGATGTGAACTTGAGCAACGAAGAGTTTGGACCAGTAAAGGGTCTTGTTTGGTTAATGGGAATGGATGAACGAGTATGTAATTTACTTATGTTTAGAGATGGTGGTTGTAAATTTTCCATGAGTATAAGCAACAGTAAAGTCAAAACATGTATCAACCATAACAAGTTTTTTCTATGTAAGTTGCCAGAGCTCTAAACTTAATTATTGATGGAATTTATCGTCAATCATTCAAATTCATTCGTCCCCATTCACTTCTATGCATCCCCCACACAACCCAGTAAACGAGTAGTTTTTTCTGAACATTTCCGCATAAAAATATCCATTAATTTGAATTAATGGAAGAATATTATTTAACATTTTTGTATAGTCTAATGATTAAATTGAACATATACCAAAAATTCAGAGATTTTATTGAATAAATTAAAAGTTCATGAATGACATTATATATTGTGACCAAAGTTTAAAAACTCACATAGATTATTTAACATTTTCGTATAGTCTAATGATTAAATTGATCATATACAAAAAATTTGGAGACTTTATTGAATAAATTAAAAATTCAGAAACGATTCATATCGTTTCTCATTGTTTTCTTGTTGGTTGACGCATGAGTTTCAATTTGGAAAGATTGCCTTGAGTTAAACTCTAAAATTTGCTTTCTTTCCCACAAACACCAATTGTCCTTTTAGTTTCTATCAACCATACCAACAAGAAGAAGTGCACAGATTTAACTCGACACAACTATGGATCAAAAGATGTCTATATAATATTATTGGCTGAAAAGAGAATCTGCTAAGGTTGATGTTGATGATCGTTAAGAACTATCGAAATTGAATCTTGGAGCTATAGACAGCAAAGAATGTTAGAGGATCCTGATACCTGCCAAAACCTACCTTAGATGATACCAATGCGACCCCCCGTGCATACCTCCAAAACTCAACTCTTCTTTATCACCCTCATTCTCACTCCAATCCTGAAATTTCAATTCCATCTCTTCCATTACACCCCCTCTTACGCAGATCGGTTTTAGGACCGATGAGTTACGCCGATGGCAGCCCGGTATACTTGCCGCAAAACCTCGCGCCAAACGAAGCGTCCCCGGGGTGGAACAACAAGGCCGACAACGCCTGGCAGCTGACGGCGGCGACGCTGGTGGGCATGCAGAGCGTCCCGGGCCTCGTGATCCTGTACGGGAGCATGGTCAAGAAGAAGTGGGCCGTGAACTCGGCCTTCATGGCCCTCTACGCCTTCGCCGCCGTCCTCGTCTGCTGGGTCCTCTGGGCCCACTCCATGGCGTTCGGGGACCCCCTCTGCCCGCTGATGGGGAAGCCCCACCCGATGCTCTCCCAGCACTCCTCCTGAACCATTTGAACTTCGGGTCGATGCCGAAGTCGATGCCGACGGCGGATTACGTCTACTTCCAGTTCGCGTTCGCGGCGATCACGGTGATCTTGCTGGCCGGTTCGTTGCTCGGGAGGATGAACTTCTACGCCTGGATGATGTTCGTGCCGCTGTGGCTGACGTTTAGCTACACGGTTGGCGCCTTTTGTATATGGGGAGACGGTTTCTTGAATCGGCAGGATGGGATTAGAACCATTGATTATGCGGGTGGTTTCGTGATCCATCTCTCTTCTGGTGTGGCCGGTTTCACAGCTGCTTACTGGGTAATAAAAACACAATATTCATAACCCACAATAACAACAATAATGACTGAAAGTCCATCGCACGTTCATTTTCCCTAGGTAAGTTCGACCTAGCAAAGTTCAGGGAAAGAAATGCCATGGTGAGAGTTAAACCCCTCAAGATCAAACTTAAGATAGCTAAGTCATCATCATTAGCGATTCTTACATAGACTAGATTCGTGTAGGGTTAACTGTATAATCATTTTACATGCAAACTGTTGGATCATGCACGATAAGCTACCAGTGATCACAAAGAGCTAAGTCTAGCAAAATACTGATATGAATTGCATCATCTCCAAGTTACCATGACATGTTTCCTTCAGTTCTGTACTATTTTGTTATTTAAGACAATTCTAAAGATACAAGGACTGAATTCTCAAATTAGGTATGAAGGCCATGTGAATATACTTTCTCCTTGTGGCTATCTTAGAGATATAAAGTCGGGTAAAGTTTCAAGATCTTTCTCTATCAGAGACATCAAGGAGAATGATAGTTTCACAAGAATCCATTCGAACATCCTCCTACTTTGGATAGCAACCCCATTTGCATAGCACTCCTAAACGATTATACATGGATCACCAACAAATCTGGGAATCACCTTGGATTACTGCTTCGATTTTTCCTAGCAAACTCTCTCATTCATGTTCTTGGTTCAATCTTCCGATGAATGTAGTGCACCTGTCTGCATACGCATCATGCATTCTGTTCCGTTACTTTTTGTGTCTATAATGCAAGTGCGCTTTTCATTTTTGGTGGGCGAGTGCGCTTTTCATTTTTGGTGGGCGATTTTTGTATGTCGCAGGTTGGACCGAGGCTTTCGCACGACAGGCAAAACTTCCCACCGAACAACATAATACACATGTTGGGAGGCGCAGGGTTCTTGTGGCTGGGTTGGACTGGGTTCAATGGCGGCTCACCATTCGTCGTTAGCAGGATTGCATCTCTGGCCATCCTCAACACCCATCTCTGCACCTCCACAAGCCTCATCGTCTGGGTTTCGCTTGACATGATCTTCTACAGGAAAAGCTCTGTCATTGGTGCTGTCCAGGGAATGATCACTGGCCTTGTTTGCATCACACCCGGGGCAGGTTTGACACTCTTCCAAGTTCGAAACCACGCCGATTTATGTCAGAAATCATTTTCATTTCCAAATGTAAAAGAAACACTATATTTTCGTTTTGCAAACTGTCACGAAATTTTAAAATGTTTGGACTTTGGACTGTATCGATTACGGCTAGAAGTTTCCTGGACTCGCCACCGAGTACAGTTTTTCAAGCATTGTACACCCTGTCCGGAGTCGACATCATTCACCGAGCTAACTAGTTGGTCGCCAATCTCATTATTCACTTTGCTCGCACTTCTAATGTAATTTACAGCCGCATTCCGTTACTGAACTCATTCAATCACTCACTTAAAGCACGTGAGTCGCAAGGTACGATTTGTAGTGATGAAACTGGCTGCATCATTGCTTAAATTAAACCGATCGCAACTGCAGGAGTCGTGGACCCGTGGGCAGCAGCTTTGATGGGAGCAGTGTCCGGCTCAGTACCATGGTACACCATGATGGTACTCCACAGAAGATCGGCTTTCTTCCAGAAAGTGGACGACACGTTGGCCGTCTTCCACACGCACGCAGTGGCCGGAGTTCTGGGGGGCATCCTCTCTGGGCTGTTTGCGAAACCCAATCTCCTGCGTATGTTCTATTTCTTGGATAATTACACAGGCTTGTTATATGGCATCATCAACGGGAAGGCCAGCCAAGGACTCCAGCAGATGTTGTACCAACTCGCCGGAGTAGCTTTCATCACGGTATGGAACGTGGTCGCCACAAGTTTCATTTGCCTTCTCATAAACAGAATTGTCAACCTGAGAATGGTGGAAGACGAACTGGAAGTAGGCGATGGTGCCGCGCACGGGGAGGAGGCATATGCGCTCTGGGGAGATGGGGAGAAAATGCCGAATCCTCTGCGTTTTCGAATACCTCCAAGAATCCCCTCCATCTGTCGGCGCCTGCCTTGATTTTTCCTTTCCCTGCCGAGGTCGATGATTATCACTGCGCGGTGATGCTCGAGTTGAAATCTCTCTAAGATACTAAGCTTGTATTAAGGCAGTAATGCTCGTTACTGCAGCATTTTCTCCGGTTTGGAAGTGTTCTCTTTCGATTTCTGGTTCCAAGAAATACATGATCAGCGACTGTACAGACAATCTTCCTGATGATTCTGTACAAATTGTTGCATAACGAGGAAAGTAGTATCCACAAGTGCAGAAAATTGCACGAACTGAGCGAATCTGTTTACCCCTCGCTGAGGGCCAACATTGATCTATGCCAAAAGAAAATGAATTATAGCTAGGAGGTCCATATCAACTAATCTTTGTAGGAAATTGAGTGCATACCCAAATATTGCATTCGATATAATAGTTTTGAGCAGCTATAGAGTTTAAATAAGTAGTTGACAAAGAATATTTTCAATATCGACAACAATTTATATCTAAACATTTTCATGGACGATGAAAATATTTTTCATTAGTCCATTTTTGTAAGTAATACATAATTAGTGAACAAATTTAGTAGAATCATAGTATATTTAGCATTGCTCCAAAGTTCTAAAATGAAAAACAAAAGCTAGCGAGGATTCTTTCTACGCATCTGCCAAACATGGGGCTTTCCTGTCAAAACCAAAGATGATTGTCGATGGTTACCCGGTAAAGGTGGCAGATCAAATATCATCAAAGGTGGGCTCCTAGCAACAGTTAAGGAGTTAGAACAAGATTGAGCATGACAGAATCACGCCACAATTCAGTTGGGATAAAAGTACCAAAAAAATTATAATGTAGTGATACTAATTCAGTTTTAAACTTTACAATTTGATCATTTTAGTTATAAACATTCTCACATAAGTAGTAATTAAGTTCATCTAGTCAATTTAAAATGAAAATGACTGACATGAATGTCGACCGTCTAACGTGACATGAGTTGATATTGATATTTTTTAATAATTATTTTTAATTTTTTTCCTTTTTTTCTTTGACACGGGCCATGGCCAGTGACAATGAGCCTTGCCACCACAAGCAAGGCGAGAAGGGCAAGTGTTAGTGAGGCTGACCTTCAACTCGGCCATGGCAACCTCGTTGGTTGTTGCTTGAGAGAAGGTCAACCTCGCTAAATCTTGCAAGGGCAACTTCATTTGCAAGTCTCATCGGCCATTTGAGTGAGAGCTCCGAGTTCTAGATGGCACTTGTACAAAACCCAGAATTGCTCATCCCCAATGGCCGACGAGACTTGTCCTAGAACTTGGAAATTATCCATTAAAATAGGTTCTTCATTTTTCAAAATCTGAAACTCAACTATCATAGGTTTTAGGGTTATTATTAATTAAATGATTATAGTGAATCATCTCATTTAATGAATAACACTTGTTGCTACAATTAACTGACCATGACTTTTAACAAGGTAATAGTCTCAGTCAAAAAATGAAAACTTAAACTAGTTATTTCAAATTATACACTCATCATCGAATATTATGAAATATCATAGGGTTGTGTGAAGACAAAAAAAAAAAAAAAAAATACTTGTTTCAAGTTCCAAATCACAAGTTCCAAGTTTCACCAACCCAATTTTTGAAACCTAAAACCTATTTTAAATACCTTGGAACTTGGAATCGAGCAAATTCCTTCCAATCTAGTTCAAGGTATGTTCATCCCTACCAGCCATGGCTTGTGTCGACATATAAAAAGAGAGAAAAAATAAGAAAAAACTCAAAATGTTATTTTTAAAAAAAAGTTCACGTAAGCGCAAGCCGTGCCATGAGATAGCCAATATCTACGTCAACAATTTCTCCTACCTAAATTAACAAGATGAAATCAATTGGTACCAATTTATAAAGATTTGACATTAGATTAGTATAGTTAAAAAATTTATGACCAAATTGATACTAATTCAATATATTTTGAACCTTTTTTTTTTTTGTTTTGTACTTTTCCCCCTTCAGTCGGTCAGCCTCGAAATAGTTTCGGGGATGTACGTTAAAACTTGTCAGGAGATGGCCACATATAAAAACTTAAGGAAGGCCGACCAGTCAAGACTCGTCTTCGAGAAAAGAGGAACCAAAGCTGGGCTAGAGACAGGGCTGAAACTGACAAATTGAATTCCTACAAGCAGAGTTCAAACTTCGAAAGCCACACATCCTTAACTTATCCAACACTTTGATAAATAATGAGAGCATTTACATGTATGTACACAGACATTAGCATTCAACTGATATGTGGTATAACATATCGGTCGTATTTTGGGACGATACATTTTTAACTATGTGATTTGAGTACGATCAGTAATTCCAAGTAATAATGGCCCTCCGTAGTATAAAAGGAGGCGGGCATACATGATTGTGGAGTCAAGTTAGAGGCGGCACTCATCTAACCCAAAGCTGTACATTTCGGAGCTGCCTCAATTTTCTAGAACTCAGAAACTTACTTTAACCGCCCTTCGACCTGCATTTGATCCCCCATGCCTTTTTACCCCAGTCAATTTTCAGGGTCCCCCGAGTGAAGTCTGGAAACATGCCACCATCACGACCAAGTACTTGGGATCGGTAGGCACTTTCTTTGTACAAGAGAATCCTAAAAGGAAAATTAATAAGGAGAATAATGTCAAACACCACAAATTGTACCTCAGTAAAAGAATAAAAAATAAAAGCATAATGAAGTCTACTACAGCAGAGCCTGCAGTAAGCCACTAACCTACAGATTTATGCATTACTTTCTCACGGATTATTTAACAAATAAAAAGAAAACTGCAAAACATTCCTGTGCCGTTGTACTGGTATTGAGGTCAGATCTCATTGTCGATCACTGTATTTCAGTTCATTTGCTATTGGGTCATCAATGAACTGAACTTCAAGGGACCAAAGTTAATTTCTTTACAATTGATATACTTTGGCTAGGCTGATGTCAGATCCAATTATCAGCCAAATGCTGATGTGGCTTTTCTTACCAGTGCACAAAATGCTATTATAAAAAGAAAGGGGGAGGGAGGGAGGGAGGGGTAAAGGCAAGGAAGGCCAACTTTGTGGGAGAGATGCGATACCCCCAACCATTTCACAGAAAGTGTGACCTGAGTCCTGACCCTTGCCATTGATTGGTCAAGGGTCACTAATCTTTGCATGAGAGAGTGAGGTCCAGCGACCACTTCCCCCACCTCTCTCTCTCCCTTCCCCCACCCCTTGTACTCTCTCTCTCTCCCCTCCCCTCCTCCTCCCCCCCCCCTCTTCCCTCTCTCCTTTTTCTTCCTTTCTGGTTTTCCCTTATTTTTGAAAGTATTGCTACCACATGTACAACCTGAAAAAGCTACATCAACATTTTATCTATGGAAATCCAGGCAAATTAAATCAATTGTATGTATAACGCCAATCAAAATCACAATTCGATTATCCAATTGAAAAATGGACCAAAGTAAAGTGATCCCTGAAAATATTTACCACAAATTGAGATACTAGTTGTGAATCAAGATATTACAATGAATCATGTCCAATTTTCAATGTCTGGCAAAGGAGACTAAACTTATAATCTGTGCCTCAGAGCAACAAAATTAAACCTGTTGCAAAATAACATGCTTTGAGTGATGTAAAGTGATTTAATACCACAACACCTGGGCTGATGCTGCAGCACCAAGGGATTGACTTGACAATTAAGACAGGCAAGTTTGGACTTCTCACCCCTACACCTTTTCAATCTTTACTGTCACTAAGGTGTATGGAAATTGGAAATGGGCTAACCCCGAAGAGGTTTCAAAGGTGCGCAGGCCTATGAAGAAATGGATTTCCTCCACATGAGCCAAAACAAGGTGATTACATGATAAAGACAAGGAAGAATGCCACTCACACTTAATATCATATTCTAGAAAATATTGCCATATACAGACTCAAACCAGTTATATCATTTGTATGTGCTCCAACCACAAAATCATCATAAAACGGGGATATAAAAATAGCTTATATTGTGGCAGAACTATCATTCCACATAGTGGATTCCTTTTACTTTTGACTTGAAGCATCTGAAATATGTCAGTTTGGTAAAAAGTGGAGAACAAAAAAGGTTATGGGAAATTCATGCTGCATAAATTCACCAGTTGCTCAGCCTTGCATGTTATACATTGGCTTGCAACTCTCGGTGTATACACATATTTTTAAGTTAGTGATTAGTATTAGAAATTCATGAGTGAGGGTTAACTTTTTATTTTTCACATACTTTTGTTTACGTTTTCTACTTGGCCTGCTTTTTATTTCCAAAAAAAAGCTTACTTTTGAATTTTAGTTGATGTATTTTTATTTGTCTTAATTGCTCTTTCATCCTTTCAGTTATATCTTTTAATGTAACTCAATTTATAAGAAGTCTCTTCATGTTTTGTTCTTTCTAAGAGACTTTTCATTAGTAAGAGTAATTTAAAGAAAAAGTCCAACTTAAAATTTTGTTATTTTTTAGAATAAACATCCTAGATTCTTTAAATGCCCTAATTCTAAAGTGCATAGATGGTTAGTTACAAATTGTAATTATATATATATGTATTCATACTTCATTTTTAGGTCTCCAATAAAGTTGAATTGGATTATCAAAATTGAAAAATTTAGTGCATATTAGCTGGGGCTTTAAACAATCACCATTTGGTTTTCCACCCAAAAGTATTTACTTAGCATTTTAAGTTATTATGGAACAATGAAAATGAATCAAAATGTCAATATTGTGTATGTTTCTGATGTCCTATGTATCAAATCACCCCAAACACCCGCTTAGAATCTTACTATGTGCCTATAATATCAGAAGAAATCAAGACAATCCATAAACTTTTCATTCCTCAATTGTCACAAGAGGTAGAGGTATTAATGCATTGAAAGAGGAAGTACCTTCCGATTTGCCTAATGGTTACGCCTTTGATTTACGAAGCTTCATTAGTTTATCTCTCCACAAGGCTGCAAAAGTTAACAGTCAAGAACAAGTAATCAAGAGAGAACTATTCGTGAAGTTGATAATGAATTACTGTAAAACAAGGAAACTCAAGCTTGATGAAGAAAAGCTTTGTGAGAAATAAGCATGAAAATAAACTCCCTTCAAATGTACCTGCATCATTGTATCGTTCCTCTTTGATAGCTAGATTCATGTTTTTGACTATATGAAGTTCTTCAGCCAGTGCATCTGGACCGTCTGAAGCACTGAATGAGATGTAAATTATGCTTAGATGAAGAAATTTCATGTATGTTTGCATACTTTTGAGTTTTCTACATCACTAGACAAAACTTATGCTCGTAAATTCAGGTACCTGTCAAGTAAGACATCATAGACTGGTTTTCTGTCACGCGTTCTCCCTGTTCCATAGCTAAATCCGATAGCATCTCTGAGGACAATTTGCTTATTTACATATATTGGCACCTGCAGAACACAGCTCTCTATCAGGAACAAAGCCCAAATAACGAAATAAAGGAAGACATTGTCTAAACCTAAAAAGAGGCAAAATGTGGTCGGTGATGATGGATACAGATGACTTGAACCACATAATTGACAAGAAACCAAAGCAGAAGTTCTTTTTAAAAGATATCTATAAAACAAGCCAAAAGAAAAAAGGAAAACAAAAGAAAGCTCAGTTGATAATTTCAGAACTATACTGGCAAAGACATCAACACCACAAATTTATATGAGATCAATCCATTGAGCAATTTCCCCTTTCTCATTTGCCCTTTAAGTTTAACATAAAAAGGAACTTGGATCTAACCAGACCTAGTGGTACAAGCATGTATCTACAAAACTTCAGAGGTCAGGTTTGAGGGGGTTTCATTATTCAATATTTGCAGAACAAATTGACACTTGCAAGTAGGTGAGACACATAATACAAACCTTGCACCTATAAGCCACATTTATGGCATCTGATGGACGAACATCTACACTTAGGACATCATCTTTCCCTGACTGCAGAAAAGGAAATGCTTTGTTGCACCATTAAATAACGAACCATAAGGCCGATGACTTCTAGAATTTAGCATTTTGTGCAAGCAATGAGCTTTAATTACCTTGCTGAAATACAATCTGGCAAAGTAAGTGTTTGCCACTCTTTGTGTGATCCTTACCATCTTTATCTGCAAAGAAGGGAAACGAGATTCATCTATTATAACCTTTAACTACATCTCTGGATGAGTAATGTTAGAAACAAAAGCTAATGCTAGTCAATTTGCAACAGAAAGCTAATGCTAGAAACAACAGAAAGCTAATGCTAGATGGGAGAGTAGCAATAGAAAGGTTTTACCAACATATTTAGTGTTCAAACAAAATATAAAAGCTAATTGAAAGTTTCTAATCTAGATTTCTTACATTGCTCTAGTGTATTCTTTAAACATCATTTACACAAACTGAATCGATGTTTCATATGCCTCAATTCCATGGAGACCAAATCACACTTCTATTTGAGAACCAATCTTCCTAACAAAACACTTCAGAATTATGGTATAGAGCATGGTACTAGATTAATAACTCAATCAACTGACTATATGAAGCTTTGTGCATACATTATACTCTAATAACAGCAACAACATCAAGCCAATGCCATTTGCAGCACAGTAGTGATGGGACTATTTGAGGGTATATGTTGAATTTTTTAAGGCTCAGTTCTTCATATTAACCTAATTTGAACGTCAAAGCAAGCAGTGTGTGCTAATAAGATTAAAAACAGCATATGTTTGAGACAAAACAACTTGATAGATTCTATTATCATAACAAAATATAGTATATCAATGTGTTTTCCAGTCAATGATATAAAATGGAGTTAAATGAAACAGTGAAGTACAGGGTGTCAGTTTTCGGTAAATCTCAGTGTATCTTTCTGCGTACTCCATCTAAGACTTCAAAATACCCAAACACTTGCTTATCCCATCATAGGGTTTACATAAAGCTAGCAACACACAATTAAGCCTCAACCAGTTCCTAAAAGTGAAATCTTTGAACGTACTTCAAAACCAACTTTGTCTGTAAGATCCTTCACAAAATCAAATTGATCTGCACAGTCCTGCATAAGACCATAGAACATTTAGATTAAAGGAAATATAACATTCACTAAAAGCCACAAATAATTAATTACCCCATCTTCACCACTGCGAAGGGCATCAATTAGTTTTTCAATTGCAAATTCTCCTAAAGAAACAAAAGAAATTAGCAACACATCAGTCCAGAAGCTCTAGAAAACAAGACAAAAGACAGGAGAAAAGTTCGCAGGAAACTATTCATATACCTACAACAATGGGTAGCAGGAAATCTCCATCACAAACAATCTTAAGAAAAATTGTAGGACTCTGAAATCGGTGAAGGAAACCTTGATCTACACTAGGACCCCTTGCTTTAACTGCAAATGGATGCAACTGGCTTGATAATTGACTCCTCACATCTACTTGATATCCTCTCCTCCGCATACGGTAGTGAGAAATGGTTTCTGCCCCAGAAGTATTCAGAATCAACCAACACATATAAAGCTTCATCAATGCATAATTCTAGATACATTTATGACATGTGCTCTAAAACTGGATATAGTGTAAAGAGCTCCAGTGAGAAGGTTATCCAAATTCCAAAAGCAGCTAGTCCAAAATATCCTTTTTGATACATTGATAACTTTTGTTTTATGATCATTGCCATCATCAGAAGAAGTATACCGAATTATAACCGCATCATTACAAGTTATGAGAAGTTTTAAGTAAATCTGAACTAAGCAGAAAAGTATAATGCTCGAGATTGTGGTACATAGGTATCTCCTGTTCAAGCTCCTCAATAGGGAGTATTAACTTTAAGTACAGATGAATCGATTACTTCACCAGACTTGTTCATGAAAATCTAACGGTTCCCATCAAGAAAAAGCCAATTAAAAGATGGAAGCCACACATTTTGATCGGAAGCAGGAAGACAATGTCTCAAGCCTGGATCACTTGGTCCTGAATGACCATACCCAGGAATAACACGATATCCATACAAAAATGTGGAGATGTAAATGTAGAATCTAACCTACTTAGTACAACGTTAAAATAGAACATGTAGCTAAACTCTTAGAGTAAGTTTTTTTTTGGTAAAGAACTCTTAGAGTAAGTTGTGGAGAAAGAAATCAAATAATTTCTGACACACTCCATGTCATGTTACGAGCCAATTGAATGGGAGAAATTCAACCTGTAGAATAAAGCAAACTGAAAAAATGTCCAGTTCATCAACGCATCTTGCTGCTGGCAATCGAATAAGCAGACATCATATGCAGAAATAACGAACAGCAAAAATGGAACATAAGAAATTCAAATACCAAAGACAGGAACCATCTAATGTTGAACAGAGAAAAGCTACTCTCCCATACTGTCATTCTTTTATTTACGTCACGACATAAAAAAAACTTTTCATTGGCCGACAAGTCCCTCAATCATCGTGGGAAACCAATGTCGTAACATCATCTTAGCACTCCCCGCCGTTTGCCAATTTCCACCACATTACTCAATAACTCAATCAAGGACAGTTCCGAATCAGACTCTCGGCAAATGGCCAGGTCGAATTAAGCTCAATCCGAGACGACGCTCGCATTCCAACAGTTCAAAATCGTGCATACCCGCAGCCAACGAGTCTCAGCACGATCAAGGCATTCCCCCAATTTTCATCACGTAGTACGTAGGTCTCACGATTCAGGAACACTGCTGCCTACACAAACGCACGTAATCCGAAACCAACGAGAACACCGGCACACGGACGGCGGCAAACGCGATACCTGCGAGGAGGAGAGAGGCCTGGAGGTAGTCGCCGTCGTCGTCGCCGTAGCCGTAGCCGTCGCCGTCGTCGGGGCAGCTCGATCCGCCGCCGGGGCTCCCGCGGGACGACCTGCACGAAACGGGCCGGGACTTGACGCCGCCGCCGCCGCGGCACCGACTCCTCCCTCCCCGCGGCCGGACCGACGCGCGGAGGGGAGAGGAAGTACATGGAGCCGCGATCGTCAGCCGGCCGGCGCGCGACTGCTCGGCGGCGCCGTGGCCGGAGATCGCGCGGACGCACGGATGAGCCGCGAGCATTGTAGAGAGAGAGAGAGAGAGAGGGAGGTGACGGAGTGGTAGTGAGGAAGGTAGGTGGTGATCCCCGGAAGGAGGAAACGAGAGAGGGACTCGGACTGGGGAGGAGGTTGGAGATGGAGACACGCATAATAATCTCAACACTGTTTTCCACGTTCTTCTGTCGTCCTAATTTCCCCCTTTTTCGAATATTTCCTTTTTCGACCATTTTCGAATATTTATATGGATTTCTAATTTTTCTTAAGAAAAAAGACGCATTTTCATGTTTTATTTCCTATTTATCTGTTAGTCCCCTGAGATTAATTCATTTTCTTTACTTGTTGTTCATTGAAAAATTGTAATGATACGCTGAAATTTAAATTATATGACTCAAATTAAACTATACAATCTTGCCTTTTTGCTTTAACATTACGATGTTCAATTCATTTGGTCTACGATTTGCCAAATGAGTTGAATGACTTCCTTTCCCTTAATCTTATAGTGAATTGTCTCTAAATCTATCAAAATCAATCATAAATTCATTTCTTAACTCATATATAATATGTTAAATTGTTATATTAATTAGTTATATTGGAAAATAAATAAGTGTTAAATTGGTTCATAATTTACTTAGACTCAATCTATTTATTTGTGACTTCTTTCTCAATCTCACTTTCACTCATTCCATAGTTTAACCTTAGTATAGGTATGAATTTTTCTAAATTAGATTAAATATAAAAATATTTTAATAATGACTTGAATTGGATTTAAATTTGATATAAATCATCAAATTTCTATCGTATAAACATAAGTGAAAACAGATTAAATAGATCAATTTGAATCAAACAATTTTCAATATGACCAAACTCAACCTACCTATTTGACTAGTCTAATTATCTCCATAGGTATTGCCTCAATGGCGACGATTCAAGCAAGGGCGGTACTTGATGCGCTAACTATTTTATTTATGTAGGAAGAATGTCCGGATCTCGAGGAATCAAATCTCCATCGAATTCATAAACTAAAAGATTCTCTGTCACGTATTTAATTTATTTCGGCACGAGCCCACAAAACGACAGGATGAACAGCAGCATACGACGAACTGCTGTCTGATTAGAGAGTGGATAAGATCGACAACTCTTCACCATCCAACATGTAGGATTAATTTATAACGCCCTCTGGATGCCCGGCATGCACGTTGATGCTAAAATACCGTGAACGATTACATTGGATAAGATCATCTTAAGTCGAAGACCGACGAGATTTACAGAACAGGATATGCGCGTTTTAAGTCTTGGCAGCTTCTCACTAAAGAATCAAGAAGAATATATTTTCTTCGACTTGTCTGTTGACGTGGAGCGAGAGCTGCTACCGTCTTGCTCCTGCACAGGCACAAGGGCTTTCCGAGAACATTTGCCCGATGGCTATCAGCTCAAATTAGTAGTCCGATGTCGAAGAGCAAGCTGCGTTTGCCTCGTGCTGGACCTGTACTTGTGGCCTGCGATGCGCGTGCATTTTCTTCTTTTTGCCTCTTTCCTGAGGAAGACATCTTCAAGGACTGCCCTTGAGATCGAGAGCTTCATTCACTCTCACGGCATGATGGACGCGACTTGGGAAGCTGCTTCAGTAACTTGATGAGCTCGTAAGTCCTCAAGTCTCGGCCAGAATGTAGACAAAGGTCGAGCGGAGTCATGCCATCCTGAAAAAGGAAATGCTTCTATTTTCGGCTGAATGAAAGAGGATAATTGCACATCACAGAGAATAGAAATTAAGAGTACATCAAACTAATTACTATATGCTTCCGGCGAAAAAAAGAACACAACTATTTTCTACCCACTAAATTCACTCCAGCAGTAGTTTTTCAGGTGAAAATTTTTCAAATTTGAAGCTCATAAAAGTAAGGAATAAGCAACGTATCAAAAGGAAGTACGGACCAAGCAAACTAAGGGCATGAATACTGGGAAAGAGGATATTTTAGGTACGTAGACCATAAGGTGTCATTTCAACTGCTAGTTGTTCAACTATCTATTAAAGAAGCAAATCCATGACCATAAACCCAGTGAGTTTCTCAAGCAGTGAGCATATCCATCTTCCTCACTAGATTTTTAAAAGCAAACCGCCACTTGCAATTCCCAAGGCCATCCTTAGGAGCGCAGGTCTGTGTGCTCAGTAATTGTCCGATGTGTGGAGCACAGACTTATAATAACACATTAGTGCATTCTCTCGAGGACACTCAAGGAATACGGAAATGTGCCCTCCAGTAATTACATGGTTTATAGGGGAGTGGGGTACAACCACAAACATTCTCCTCCGAGAACAGTGCGAAATTTTTAGTTTTTACCAAGAGCTCAACAGTGATTGGTACCTGCCTAAGAACAGCCTCTAAGATTAAAGAAACAATTGGGTAGCAATTTGCAATACAAAGAAAACTGGAAGCAAAGAAATACCCTAAAAACTCTGTGCAATATAACATATCCAAATAAGTCTTACCTGGTTTTTTATTGTCTTATCAGCTCCCTTGATTAATAAAAGTCTCACCACATCAGTTCGTCGAGATTGGACAGCAAGATGCAATGGTGTCCATCCATCCTGAAGAACAGAGACAATATCCTCAGACATAAAGCTATGGGCCTGACACCAAAAAAAATGTAAGAGTGCCCATTGACATTCAGGGTCCTCACATTATCCTGCAGGTTTATGTCAATGTTATACAGAAGAAGAATCTTTATCGCCTGACTCGATGCTGTTTGGACAGCATAGTGCATCAATGTAGCCCCTTCCTATATAGCACACACAAATGTGAGAACACTGATCTAGATTAATATGACTCAGAAAAGCAAAACACAAGAGAAGACAAGTTCCATGATTTGTATAGAAAGTTATTCTCAAAGACATGTACAGACGGACGAAAGTTAGCCATGACAAGATAGTGAAGAAAATTCCTCTGTAGCCAAGATAGCCATTAACCTAACGGAACATGAGCACTAATACCCTCAAATTTCAGTCATCTGTATCATTTACTGATATTAGGATGAAGTGAAACATGCTGAATATCAAACGCCATTCATATCATGTCAATGAACAAGAAAAACATGCCACGCAGCATTTGTGTATCTGTACCTTATCGCACATAAACGGATTAGCAGATTCTCTCAAAAGATAGTTCATAATTGCCTGCTTCTTGCCTATAATTGCTTTGTGAAGTGCACTCAAACCATCCTAGAAAGAACACATAAGCCAAAATTACCATCACAAGTTCACAACTTGAGTGTTCGATACTGAGAAATTTCTCAATGATTAATCATCTGATAATCAGGCTATCATACCTTATCTACAGCATTGATATCAACATTGTGTTTCAGCAAAGCATTCATAAGGTAAAACTCTCCTGATGCAGCCAATGTGTGTAAGGGTAGCCATTTGTCCTGCAGCAACTTTCATCATCAGCCAAAAAAGACCAAATCCTCAACTTCTGTTGCTTAAAAGAAAATGACATAACACAGGAGTAGCCAAGTCCTTGCTTCTGATCTTATTTCTCATCTGACAGGATAACTAGGCACCTGTAAGTCTGTAAATCTCCGATTTATCAACTTTTTGAGCCAAAGAGACAGGTAACACATCAGTAATCACTTAGAATATATCAAGAAAAGTACTTACGTGAAAAATGTAACTAAACACTGAACTAGAATACAGAGAACTTACAGATGTGGCAGCAGCCAGGTCAGGAATCCGTCCGTTCAGCAGAACCTTTTCTTCCTTAGTAAACAGCTTGCGTGGACCTATTTTCATGCTTTGAAGTTACTATCCAATCTTCATAGTTTAAACAGCCAAATTCTGAACTAATCATTAGAGTTATGCATTTATACCATCTGGAAGACAAGAATAAAATCACGGTCAACTGCATCCTAAACACTAGAAACTAGGACTAAAAGGATTAGATATATGCAGAGGAGGGAAACTATGGATCAGATACAGCATCTGCAGCAATATTGTATCAATGTCTTTCACATTAATACATAGAAAGTTCCAGCTACTTTGAGGCTTTCAATTAATTTAAGTCAACCAAAGCCATACATAAGATTTATGTGTTGTGTAAATAGCAGGTTTACCTTCAGTTTTTTTACCAGGTTCATAGTTTCCACTATTGAAAAATTCAGTAACATCCTCCAAGCCCCTCCCATAAACTTCCCATCTTGGATTCCGTGGCACCGCTCTTTCACTTTGCAACTCTTTTTCTGCGCCTGCATTAGCCTCCTCATCCTCTTCTTTCGCTTGAAAACTAGAAGGACTGTCAAGAACCACTGGTTTCAACTGTGCCAACTTCGCCTCCTTGTAAGCTTTATATTCTTCTAAATTCACAGCCCTTAAAGGCAGGTAACCTTGTTTTTTCTTCTCCACTGTGCGACCAAACTCTAATTCCTGTGCGATCTTGCGCCTATCTTTCTTTGTAATGTTAATCTCTGCTTGCACCTCTCTCCAATTTTCTGGCACTAAGTTTTCAGTTTCAACTTCATCTAACCTCTTTTTGCCTTTGCGTTTAGGTGGAATAAAGTTGTCGAGGTTGGTTTCACCTTGGAGGTATGGGTCTTCAAAGATACCATCTTCAAATACAACACAGTCACCAATTATAGGTTCTTCCTCAATGATGTCCTTTTGCCATTCTAGTGAGGATCCAGAGGGAGGTGAAAGACAGTTCAGCTTTTTTTGGGAATCGAATACTTTGAGAGAATGGCAACCGGAGGTAGGTTGTCAAAGACAAAGGAGAGGTTGGAACTGAAGAGAAGGGTCTCAGAAAATGGGGCTTCTGCAGAATTAAAACTGACATGGCTAGCTCTAACGTTGTTACCAGATCAATGGCATCCAAATCAGCTTGTACTGTTGTCACAGGGCTATATCACCATTTACCTACAAGATGATAACACATCCATCATGAAAATGAAAAAACATTTCCAAAAAAATGACATTAGAATGAACTATAAACCATTGTACAAACAAAAACTAGATTAGGCATCATAAAACTTTCAAAAAGCAGATGTAACTTACAAAATAAAAATACAAGCCATGTCAAAAATAGAACGTGAGTTAAAAAGTAATAACATGCAACCTTAACTCTACAAAAGAGAAAACAAGATCACAAAATAAGAGACAATTTCAAGTAAGAGATCTTCCACATCCCTCTGCTATCCTGTTCTCAATTTTATCAACACTGAGCAGTAATTAAATTCATGATTTTATGGAATTATGAGAAATTATAGCTAGTGACATAATACACAGTAATATTTACATATAATAATTGAAACTGCAGCATTGAAAAAACTAGTTATATAATTGGCTTTCCAAAAACTATTAGAAGTTTAAAATCGGCATACATGCTTCGTCAGTTCTCAAGATATGAACATATCACACCAGTAAAAGATGAAAACGATTTCAAAAAGAAATGTTAACATCGCCATCGCAGGACACGAATTTGCAGCGCCTAAGATTCCAAAATCTTCTGCATATTTGAAGTGTTCAATGCTGACCAAAACACCATACGAATTTAATTTTGCGTTTCTGGTAATTTTCTGGTCGCCCATCATTCTTCAAAGAACTCATCGCTTCAGACCAATGAAGCTCATCAATTCGCATTTCAGATTCGATCACAAAAGTTGGCCAAAATAATGCACATTACCTTGGTGGGTTCATCATCTCCTATACTGGTCTGTAACTATAAAACCATGCACAAAATCATACAATTCCCTCGAATACCGACCGACCGACCGAGTTCACCGACTCTGTAAAGCACATGAATACTTCAGCATCAACATCTCATTAGCCGGTACGCAGTTCCATGACCAGCACCGTTCATCCAACCGTCGTCTCCCAGGAACTCGACACACCGCGCGCGACGCGGCCCACATCTCGCAATAGGCTCAACCCGCGCTCGGGAGCGATTATCCCGAGGCCGGCGCGAATTGGAGGAATCCGGCAGCCTCGCGGCGAGAGCACCGGCGGACGTTTCCGAGAGTCGGACAATTCTCCGGAGCATCCGGTTCGATGAACAAACAACACGTGCGTGCGAGAAGAGAGAGAGAGAGAGAGTACCTTGTTTCCGAAGAGCAAGAGAAGAGGTTGAGTGTCGCGGCTCCGACAGAGGAGAGAGAGATTCAGGCACTGGCGACTGGCGAGAGAGACGAAGGGCGTGCAAAGACGGGGGAAGAAGTAAGAACGGCGGAAAACGAAAATCGGGACCGTCGGTAAAGGGTCACCTGAAAATAAACGTCGACGCTTCGTGGACTGAAAACCAGAGAGAGGGAGGATCAATTGCCGGGCTATGCAGAGACGAGAACGGGGTCCTCAGGGATGGTTTCGCGGCCAAAATTGAAGCCGACTCACCTCTGAAAGCAGAAGCTTTGGCTGTCCTTGCAGCTCTGCGGAAAGTAACGAAGGAGAGAGAAGAAAAGGAGCCCCACGTTCGCACAAAACTTGAAGATAGAAGAACAGTCTGACTGCAAAACCGTGATGGCGATGGACAGCTTGATGGGCTTTGCACCGAGCCCATGGACAGTGGAACCAATTTTAGAGGATTGCAAAGTGCTGTTGGCCCAACTTAAATGCGTCTCCATTTCTTATGCGCATAGAGAAGCAAACAAGCCCGCCGATTGGATAGCAAGAGCACACCAATTGAATTTTATATCCCCCTCATCCACTTTGGGTCTTATTATTTAACGATTCCGAACCTAGTTGTGATTCTACAACTTATTAGTAATGATCACTATCTTTCGACAAAAAAACAAAAAAGGTTGTAGCATTGAATCTTGAACTTCTGTATGCTTTGTGAAGGTTTCGAGTATTTCCCGCAAGATAAAAGGTAGAATTGGGGAGACGTGGCATTCGCCGAAAAGTCACCCCGGATGAATGTGGTAAGGATAGAATCCACCCGTGCAAAGAACTCCCCTCGTGAAATGATTCTTGCGTTCCTGAGATTTACTCATTTCAAACTTAAAGGCATCAATCACTTTCATATAAAGCCAAGCTGTGTCGTGTTCAACTACATCATAGCTTTCTGGACATCATTTTCCAAATTACATTCTTCATCCTCTAAAACAATAGAGCACAGACGCTCCCAGATTTGTAACTGCACACTTTCAACCAAAGCCGAAGGAGATACCGAACTGCTCGAATACAATATTCACACCATGGCCGAGATCACCACCGAGGATCCTCGCTATGCATGGGGTCAGCGAAACATCCAGACAGCCACAGAAGGAAAAAACGAAACAGCAAAAGAATAATCTGAACTACAGCACCTCCCAAAAGCAATCAGACGGAAACAAATTCTATACATCAGGAGTGAAGCGACAGCCCGGGAAACATCTTTGCGGCTCCTGGGGCTGCGTGGACAAGGAGTTGGAGGGAGCCTAAGTTGTTAGAACATCAGGGATTGCAGCGGTATGAGCACCGACGACTTTGCCGCCGACATCAGGAAACTCCTCAGATCCTGGCAATGGCCCGACATTCCCATGTTGGTCCACGTCTATGGGGTACTGGAGAAGGTGGCCCTGCAACTCGCCTTGATTCTTGTAGCTGTTCCAGTTCTTTCCGGCTATCTCCTTCACCCTCTTCACACATGCTGGACTGCCAGGCTCATTAAAGCATTCTTCCACTACCCCAAGGTGCTCTGCCCACAGGGACATTCTGTATCCATATACCTGCATAGATGGGCAACAAGGCAAACACATGACAATCATACCCGAAAATATGTATCTCAGTTGCTCCATTCACAAGTCACTGCGACCTATTTTAGATTCAACTGCATTCCCCCTGTCAAAACAAATACCAGAGTCGAAACCATTTCGAATTCTTCTGACTGGAAATGGTGTTCTTCGCATTGTTACAACCAATTGAACAAGTGTGAACTGATTAGTACTACAAAGATTCAGTGAATATTTACTTAAACAAGCCGGCACAAACATCCTAAAATTAGAAATTAGGCTTAGGCAAAGAAGCCACGAGATAACAACCTGACCACGTGGATGCCCCTCCTTTTTCGCACAGGTGTGATGGGGCTGATATGCACCCATGGCAATCTCAGTATCTTTGGTGCCAGCCAATGATCTTTGGTTAAGATTTGCCGATCCCAATAAGACATACTCATCATCCACTACCATTCCTTTAGCGTGAACATATATCATAAATCGCTTGGAATTGTACGATTCTGAGACCTGTTGTATCACGTCAGAAAACATCAGATCCAAGGTTCATCAACTTATATCATGGGGAAAGCTGATTAACCACATGTCAATCTTAACACAGGCTCCACAATGATTACTCAAGATCGACTCACCTTATTTCTAATCAAGCTTGAGCTCAAAGTTCTCAAGTATCTTGTCGAGTCAAGTTCAAGCTCGCCAATACTTAGTTCGACAAGCTCCTAAGTCCAATTGAGCTCCTATCTTTTCAAAAATATTTTTTAAGAACCAAAAAAGGACTCAAAAGTCATTCAAACTACATATTTAACCCTCATAAGCAAATATGCAGGGAAACTGTTTGAGCTTACTAAAACTCAAGCTCAAGTTCATGAAAAACTCTATTATAATTGAGTCAAGCTCAACTCAAGCTCAATACAAAAAGTTTTATATGTGATCAAGCTCGAGCTGAGTTCAAGCCCCTAGGATGCAGGTTGAGTTGAGCACGAACTTTATACCATGTCAACTTGACTCAGCTCAATTACAACTCTATGAACCACGCTTGCTAGTCTAGGCATTTATGCACCACTGAATGAGATACTGTAAAAAGCATTACCGCATTATTTGGAGAACGTTGACCAGAATTAACTTCCCTTTTACCAAGACAGTAAAAATTAAGGTAGTCCTGAGGATGACAATCTTTAAGTGACGTTTGCTTCAGTTGACTTGCGATGACTCGATACATCATTTGCATGGTCTGGTTCTGGGAAAAAAAACGAGGCAAATAGTAAAAAAGAATCAGAATATGTGAGATTTCAGTATCCAAAGAATTAGAAACACACAATATTTTCTATAACTATCGATTTACTATTTTATGGCTAATGTGATGTGTGAGTAGGAGACAATATTAAAGAATACTTTGCCCAGCATTAAACATAGACATCCAGAACTAGTGAGAAAGCATAATCTCGTATTGGCTGGACACCTAAATGGAATCAATTATGTAGTATTTGCTACTCTATAGTATGTAGTGATTTCTGTCACCCGTCATGTAAAGGTTGTCCTTGTCCATGGTACACTATAGGAAGCCTACTCTTGCCTCTCGCCATCTCACCTATCAAACAAAAGCACCAAGGTCTACACAGATCTGCGAAAACACAGTCATGTCCCAACCTACCTGCCAAAAGAGAATCTCTTGAAATGTAGCTGACTTGGGATCCCCTTCAGGCCACATCGGTATGACAATATATACAGCAAATCTCTCATTTGCTTTAATTTTGCTAGCAATCTTCAGGGCCAACTCCATCGGAATGAGGTTATCAGCTCCTGCTCAGACCACGCTACAAATAGCTGATAGTGGTTTGTGGACAAAAATCTAACTATAAGAAGTCTACTGCTTACTGAGACTTTATTAATGTGGCAAACAGTACTAGTTAGTGACTTAGCTCCTTAACATTCAAAAAAGTGATGAAAATGGTCAATTGACCCCCAAACAAAAGATTTAACCAATACTTTGGAGTGAAATGAGCCATAATCAATATATATATATATATATTTGGTAGCTTGATTCACCTCTGCAGGTCAAATATGTGTATAAGCACATGATTGTGATTAAACGAGCGGCACTTAGTCCACCAATTATCTCGAGTATAGATAGGAAATGTGTACTTGCAAAATAAAAGAAATCATGAAATTCACCTGCATCATTATGCGATGGCCATGCATACGATGATCCCAGAAAATACTGATTTTCAATATATACAAAATTTTTAGCAGATCTGATTGCCTGAATGTAAGCTGTCTGAATGCTCCTGTCTACTACTACATCTTTTGCATCTATAAGATTCTGCACCAAAAACTACCAATAATTAAGAGGATGCAGATATGAATGTCAATTAGAAAGGCAGAAACTAGTTTAAGTTTTAACAAGACAGAGATTCCTACTGCACAGGTCCATTAATATGATTTCTTCACCTTTTTACGAAAATCGTTCAACTAAACAAAAGCAAAAGGAGAAGAAAAGTAGGGATAAGAAATGAAGAAAGAAACATAGATCTCATGTACACCTGCTTTCCAGCAACTTCTTTCTTTTTTTTCGGAAATCCTTTGACTGATCCAGAATCAATAGACCGGAAAATCTGCACAAGCAAACATGAAGGAAAGGGCTAAATAAAAGAAAGATAACCTGAACATGCTATAACAACATGGAACTTGCATTTCCAACCTGAACATGCCAGTTATTATGATCATCTTCTTTAGAGACATAGATATCGGGGTTGTCCTCAGGCACTACCGTAGTACGCTCATGGCGGTTTTCCTTTGAAAGAGATCTGGTGCTATCATGTAAATCAGTTGATGGAGGACTCAATATCCAAGAGATACGGCCTATTTTAAGTAAGGAATCATCATGCCAATGTTTTTTTTCCTTTGACAAAGAGACTGAAATCTTTCCATCTTGTTGCTTTCCTCCAACGTTGCTCAAAGTTTATCAGTACATCATATGCAGCAGGCCCTTCAATCCGGCAATGTAAGTCATGCCATGGTTGTCTTGGAGCTTTCATTCCAGCCTGACATACAAAGTAAAGACACTCACTGGAAGAAAATCAAGAGATAATACCAAGTTGTGCAGCAACTACCAGTGCATGGTAACAGGTACCAAAGTCCAAGATCCTACATTCTACAAGACTTAAAACTGAAAGAAATAGCAAGATATTGTTCCATTCACCCCTTTCTTTTTCAGGTTCTATCAATCAAATCTCAAACTTTAGGTGTACCCACAGCATATGGATGGGCATTCTGTAGAGAACCTCAATATGAGCACAACCTTTTCAGCATGAAGAAAGTTGAATATATCTCGCTCATTTCATACTAGTCCATGCAACAAATTAAGATTGAAATGATACAAAGAACTTGCTTGTATCATGACAAATTCGAGTAGTAGACTAGAACCTGCGGCCTCTTCCATAATCCAGAAATTTAAAAATGCTTTTGTGCCCCTGGCAAGGCTGTCAAAGGTTAAGTTCACTATATGCTTCATCTAAAAATCTTTTCCAGCAAGTCATTAAGCAGAGGCATGAATCTTCCTTCAATCTTAATAATAATCAATCCACTTCTGATGTGCAACCATGACAATAAATTCTGAAAAACAACGAAATAAAACCCTTCAAATTCGCAGATTTTGATTTTATCAATTCATCCTCATTTCACCTTGCTTATCCACCTGACTATTTCTTAATGGATTCCCATACAAAACCTCTTAAAATTTTAACGCTACCACAACACTTATGATCATAATTCATCAGATGCGACAAAACATATCTAATCAGAAATAGGCAGACTGTTATTACAGAGATGGTACATCAGTTCTCAAGTAAAAGTATCACGCCACTCTTCATGCAGGAAAGTTGGGGGAAAAAAAATGGGCTCAAAAGACTTCTATCACTCCAGAGTCTAAAATTCAATTTGCATTATAAGACAGCACACACAAGAGTATTAAACAGAAAAGAAAAACTGCTAGGCAAAAAAGCATAGACAAACAACTCACAGGAAATGTAGGATTGTGAAAGTCGTCCTTAAAAACAGTGTCAAGATTGAAATAGCCGATGCTCGGGTGTATCATATCGACCGTCACAGAGATCAATTCCTCCTATAAATGCAGTTATTTTTCGGTAATTACCCGACGCCTGGGTGTCCACCAGGATGCATTTTTGATGGTGTGTGAACATTGATCCAACAACCTGGAGAAAAAAAACACAGTCCAAGCTTGAAAGAGTTACTAAGGTTACCAGAATTACCACAGCACCACATAAGGAACTCAAGCAAGAAAGGAGGATAAAAGTCCATCCATTCTCACAAGATTTATGCAGCCATGCTTAAGTAAAATGAGTGTACATTACAAGCAAACCTTATCCCTTAAGATTATCATTCCAAATCAATGAATGACGATTATGTATAGCACAGAATCTTCCCTAGAAAGTAGAGTACCTTTATGATAGCTTGAAAATGCAAGGAAACAAGGGACATTAGCTCTATGAGTGGGCTAAATGAGGGAGTCCAAAAGAGTCCATCAGTCGTTTTATAAAGGACATTGATCTCCAATGCCAAATCACCTCAGCAAATTCACAGGACATTTCTACAATAAAACGCATCTCCAGCTACAAATATGCAAGGCAGCCAATTGCCTAGACATAAGGCAGGAACAAAACATCACAATGCCACGTAGCTCATAAATGTGAAAGAGGCTATGGCAACGGCAAATGACAAAGAGACCCTGGCCATCCAATGCTAGTGCTAATCTCTAGATTTTGATAAAAGGTCCATGTGGTGAAACTGCAAGAATTCAAGGAATAGCATACCTGCTGTTTAATATAGCCAAGCTTACTGCTGGGATTACGCGGGGCCAGCACACAATTCACTGATGAATGCTTGAAAAAATCTTTAGTTTCTTCATCATGTGTCTGCATCACCCCTTCCTGCAAGAAATGCCGCCCATGCACCCTTATTCATTTGTAGGGACAATATTGAGAGCAAAGAGAGAGACGCTACCACCTAATTCTTCACTAGACAAATGGTCCTCGCAGCAAATACACTAACCATTATAATAGTCTGGGCAACAGAACCAACAACACTATGGTAATCAGCAATGCCATATGCCACCTTAATTTACTAAAATAAACGGATGGAAGCATGTGACAAGGGCAATCCAACTAAAATAAAGCAACTTCTCACCATGTTAATAAAATACTTTTTGTGCGAAGTCTTATCATCCCAAATCAACAACAAAACGCGCACCCCCTCCTGTGACTTATACTTGAGCAATTCACCGAGCGTCAAGTCCCCATCTTGCGGCAATGGCCGGGTCTGGGTATGCTCTCTAATGAGCTTAATTTTATGAGAAACCGACCAACCAACGATGTATATCAAATGGTGAGCCTCGGATATGGCGTGACAAATATCCTCCCAACACTTCTCACGCCTATAAACCCCTCCAGCATCGCTATCCAACTTAATCTCAGGCAACGACCCATCAATCACATGAGCGTCCTGATACAGCGTGAGGCCACTCCCTTTTCTCAAGGGGAAATAAGTCTGCCTCACTCCCTGATGCTTCGGATCTCCAGCAATGCCAATGCGGTACACCTCGTTCTCTTCCACGGGCGTGAACGTCAGCTGGAGCTTGAGAGCGGAATTCTGCTTCGCCGAGGGTCCACTTAGTGGGAACGAACGGGAGATGACCCTTTTTTCCATGATTTCCCGCGCCGATATCTTAACAGTGCCGATCACCTGCGCGCCAAAGAGGTCGTTGTCCTTCACGCGGAACTCCAAGTAGTCGACGGGGTGAGCCAGGGGAATGCAGAACCACTGGTCCCACTCGGGGTCCTGCGTGTTGTGGAGGACGCGAGTGCGGGCAACGGTGGCGTGGGGGACGCAGACGGTGACGTAGGGGTCGGAGGTGATGATCTTGGCGTGGTGGGGGCCGTCGTCGTCGTCGCTGCGGTGGATGGGCAGCGAGGCCGGGTCGGGGTCCGGGTCCGGGGAGCGGGGAGGCCGGGCGCAGGCGGAGAAGCACCAGCGGAGGCGCCCGGTGACCATGTCCATGTTGGGGAGGTCGGAGGCGGAGATGATGCGGAGGTCGAGGTCGCCGTGGAGGTAGACGGGCCCATCTGGAGGCGAACCCGCCATGGGAGAAATCGGAAGAAGACGGGCGGAGGTGGAATGGCAGATGGGTAGAGAGAGAAAAGCATGGTGGATGATATGGCCGGAAGAATCAGTCGGAGGGCGAGAGAGAGAGAGAGAAAGCACGGGGAGAAATGCCTTTCTTGAGGAAGAAGAGAACAGGGAATAGATGCGCACAGAGAGAGAAAGCGAGAGAAGTGCGTCGAGAGAAAGCAAAGGGGAATTCCCAGGTTTCGCTCACCGCTTCAGGAGGAGGATACATCATTCCAGATGAGATCGACGGTGAAATTGGCGATGCCGACATTACAAGAGACAGGACAGAAGTGCGAGTGCGAAACCTCGTATCCATTCCATCGATTGGTCGCGCGAACGCCGATTGGGCCCCACCTGACTCCCTCGGAAACACTTCAAATTCTTCCCGTTTGGTTCCCTCCCGCGCTCTTCCCTATCTCTCCTCTCACTATTTATCTATTCATCTTCTTCTTCTTCTTCTTCTGTCGAGAAAATTGACGTCACATATGTCATTATTTTGATACCACTATTTCATGAGGACCATAACTTTTTTTTTATCACTTAAATGTTATATAACTTCTCACTTGGTCACTTGAGCAGCATATCTTTTTTTATTCTATTTAAAACATCTTGCTAAGCCACGTCGAGTGCAGACATTTGTAGTGCAAACAACAATGAGGGATGGGTAAAGAGAACTCAAGAAACCGTCACGAGTGTTAATGTGTGAATTATGTTAAAGAAGTCTCACATTAAAGAATTAATGTGGTGTTGAGTAATTAATATATAATGATTAACTCATGACTCATTGATTTAAGTTTTTGAATAAAAGTGAATCCAAGCGAATATATTAACAAGCTCAGACTTGACCATGCTCTTTAGCAATCTCCCTAGAAAAAAAGGCATTAGGCTTCTAAAGTGTACTCTTGATAGCGAGAAGGATGTCACATAGTTTCACCAAACATGCAAACAACAACTCACACATGATGACACGTCATGATTATGACACGCAAACAAGAACAAGAATGATGAAACATAGTCTCACCAAACACTCGTGCTCACATAAGATAATGTGTCACGGCTATGACACACAAATGAGAACGAGAAGGATGCCGTATAGTCTCACCAAACATGCAAACCACAACTTGCAAGATGCTACATATTCTCACAGTCTTCACCAAAACGCAAACGACAATTCACATAGGATGACATGTCACGGCTATGGCTAGGAAGAAAGGAAGTGAGAAGGGAGAGAGTGATGGGAGCTGCAATTTGAGAAAAACATAAATTGAAATTTGAAGTTTCTAATAAAGTGGAGGTGGAGCAATGTTGAGGTGTAATTCATATTCCTCATCGATTGGGATGATTGGTGAAGGACAAAGAAGAAAAGATAGTAAGGAGGAAGAGTGATGGGAGGGGGTGGAATCACGTTGAAGTGTGATTCATACTCCCCACCAATCGAGGGAGTTGGTGAAGGACGAAAAAGAAAAGGAAATGAGAAAAGAGAGCAAGTGATGGGAGCTACAATTTAAGAAAAATAGAAAAAGAGAAATTTAAAGTTGAGGTGGAGCCATGTCGAGGTGTGGTAATACCAGCAAAATAGAGAAAGAGAAATTGAAAGTGGGAGTGGAGCCATGTTGAGGCATGATAATACCAGCAGATTTTCTTTCTCATTTTTACTCTCTATTTTTTTTGTGATTGCCTAGCGAATCCTAACAAGCCCAATTATGTACACATGACAACTGATTAATGGACTCGGGAAAATCATGCATGGTGCTACCCAATAGTTGGCGTCTAAAAGTTACAATAAAGGTTTTTAACTTGCTAATAGGTTCTTGCGATGACATATTATGTGATAGTGGCACATGGGATAAAAAGTCACTTAAAATTGAGATATGAAGGGCTTCGTATAACTTGTCACAAATGGATTTCATAACAGGTGAACAATTATGATTAGTCAATGAAATCCCATTATCACTATCATGACTTGACATAGCTCTTTAGGTGGAATTATAATGTATATATCACATGAAATATGTTCTTAAGTGAGATGAAGTAATTGCACAAATTTTTTTTAATGTGGGTTCTTGAGTCTGGGTTTCTAAGTTCTCTAAGTTGGGTCACAAGGACCTCATGTCTTGTCCAGACTTAGAGATTGTGGGGCTACTCACACAGTCGCTTAGCCCGATGCCATCTCCTCCCTCTACACAATCGGACCAACCCGTGAAGGGAAGAGGAAGTGCACAGACTCGCGGTGAACCGGTTGACATGGGATTGCTCCCACCGCGTCATAGCCGTAGCGTGACATCTTGAAGTTTCCTCGCTTCCTAATATTATTTTTTTAATACTCAATTGAGCTTGGGCTGAGTTTTGAGCCCAGAGTATGCAAGTCGTATCAAACTCGGGTGCAATATCGAATTCAACTTGACTTGGCTCGATTACCATTTACCACCGTATGAACTATGCTATGCATTCATGCACTGCTGAACAGGGTCTTGAGCTTGCAAACTCGACCATTAGTGAAATAGACACATTGGCAAGTGGTCAGAATTCGTCATTCAAGGACCTTAAACCATGTCAAAAACACACTGCAAAAAGCATTACCCCATAAGCTGGAGAAGGTTGACCAGAAATGTCTTTCCTTTTGCCAAGGCAGCAAAAAATAAGGTAGTCCTGAGGATGAGAATCTGTGAGCTGCAACTGCTCGAGTTCACGTGCAAGTACTTGATACATCATTTGCATGGTCTGGTTCTGGAAAAGAAATAAGGCAAAAGTACCAAAAAAGAAAAAATCAGATCATGTAAGATCTCAGTCTCCAAAGAATTATCATATTATTTAATTTACTATTTTATGGCTAATGTGATGTGTCAGGAGCAGGAGATGGTATAAGAGAATACTTTGCACAGCAGTAAACATAGAAATTGGAAACTAGCGAGAAAGCATATTCTCTAATTGGCTGGACAACTAAATGGTATCAATTCCTTAGTATTTGGTATTATGTAGTAACTTCTGTCCATCAACATGTAAAGAGTGTCCTTGTCCATCATACTCTATATCTTCCCTCTCTCCATCTTGCCTATCAAACAAAAGCACCAAAGTCTACATGCATCTGCGAAAGCACATTCATGTACCAACCTACCTGCCAAAAGAGAATCTCTTGAACTGTAGCTAACTGGGACCACCTTCAGGCCACATCGGTATATACAGCAAATCGCTTATCAGCTCTAATTTTGCTAGTAATCTTCGAGGCCAGCTCCATCGCAATGAGGTTATCAGCTCCTGCTCAGACCATGCTACAAACATCTGAGAATGGCTTGTGGTCTAAACTAATTACAATAAGTCTACTGCTTACTAAGCATTCATTGATGTGGCAAACAGTACTAGTTAAAGACTTAGCTCCTATATATATATATATATAGAGAGAGAGAGAGAGAGAGAGAGAGAGAGAGAGAGAGAGAGAGAAATGGTCAGTTGACTCAAGATTTCGCCAATACTTTCCAGTGAAATAAGCCATCCTCAACTTTTTTTCTGGTAGGTTGTTCACTCTATATTTCAAATATGCGTATAAGCACACGATTGTGATTAAATGAGGCATGCTTAGTCCACCAATGGAATATCTCAAATATAGAATGGAAGGCATGCTTAGTCCACCAATGGAATATCTCAAATATAGAATATAAACGCATGCTTGCAAAAAAGGATTTCACCAATACTTTCGAGTGAAATGAGCCATACTCATTTTTTTTTCTTTTCAGTAGGTCGATTCACTCTGTATGTCAAATATGCGTATAAGCACATGATTGTGATTAAATGAGGCATGCTTAGTCCACCAATGGAATATCTCGAGTATAGAAAGGAAATGCATACTTGCAACATAAAAGAGATCATGATATTCACCTGCATCATAATATGATGGCCATGCGTCCAATAATCCCAGAAAATACTGATTTCAATATATAAAAAATGTTGAGCAGATCAAATTGCCTGGATGTAAGCTGTCTGAATGCTCATTTCAAACTGAAGGCATCAATCACTTCATAAAAAGCCAAGCTGTGCTGTGTTCGACTACATTATTGCTTTCTGTACAACAATTTCCAAATTACATCTTCATCCTCTAAAACACGAGAGCACAGACACTCCCAGATTGTAACTGCGGATGCCTTCAACCACAGCTGAAGGAGATACTGAACTGCTTGAATACAATATTTACACCATGGCCATGATCACCACCAAGGATCCTTGTTATGCAGGGATCTGGGAAACATCCAGATAGCCACAGAAGAAAACGGAACAGCAAAAGAATAATCTGAACTACGGCACCTCCCAAAAGCAATCAGACAGAAACATACAACTCATATACACATCAGGAATGAAGCGACAACCTAGGAAACATCTTTGCGGCTCCTGGGGCTGCACAGACATGGAGTTGGACTGAACCTAAGTTGTTAGAACATCAGGGATTGCAGTGGTATGAGCACCGACAACTTTGCCGCAGACATCAGGAAACTCCTCGGATCCTGGCAATGGCCCGACATTCCCATCTTTGTCCACCTGTATGGGGTACCGGAGAAGGTGGCCCTGCAACTCGCCTTGATTCTTGTAGCTGTTCCAGTTATTTCCAGCTATCTCATTCACCCTCTTCACACATGCTAGACTGCCAGGCTCATTAAAGCATTTTTCCACAACCCTAAGATGCTCTGCCCACAGGGACATTCTGTATCCATATACCTGCATAGATGGGCCACAAGGCAAACACACAACAATCATACCCAAAAATATGTATCTCAGTTGCTCCATTCACAAGTCACAGCAACCTATTTTAGATTCGACTGCATTCCCCCTGTCAAAACAAATACCAGAGTTGAAACCATTTCGAATTCTTTTCTGACTGGAAATGGTGTTCTTCGCATTGTTACAACCAATTGAACAAGTGTGAACTGATTTGTACTACAAAGATTCAGCGAATATTTACTTAAACAGGCCGGCACAAACATCCTAAAATAAGAAATTAGGCTTAGGCAAAGAAGCCAAAAGATAACAACCTGACCACGCTGATGCCCCTCCTTTTTTGCACAGGTGTGATGGGGCTGATATGCACCCATGGCAATCTCAGTATCTCTGGTACCAGTCAATGATCTTTGGTTGATATTTGCTGATCCCAATAAGACGTACTCATCATCCACAACCATCCCTTTAGCATGAACATATATCATAAATCGCTGGGACTTGTACGATTCTGAAACCTGCCATAACACATCAGAAAATATCATATCCAAGCTTCATCAAATTATATGATGAGGAAAGCAGATTGACTATGTGTCAATCTTGACTCAGTCTCCACGTGATGAATACTCGAGATAGGCTCACCTTATTTCTAGTCGAGCTTGAGCTCGAACTACTCAAGTATCTTGTCTAGTCGAGTTTGAGCTTGCCAATACTCAGTTTGACAAGCTCCTGAACCTAATCGAGCTTCTATTATTCTTTTATTCTTTTCAAAAATATTTTTTAATTACAAAAAAAGGGCACAAAAGTCATTCAAACTACATATGTAACCCTCATACAAAATATTTTATATGCGATCAAGCTCGAGCTGAGTTTCAAGCCCCAAGGATGCAGGTCGAGTTGAGCTCGAGCTTTGCACCGTATCGACTTGACTTGGCTCGATTACAACTCTATGAACCACGTTGTCTAGGCATTCATGCACCGCTGAATGGGGTCCCGAGCTTGCAAATGTAATTATTGATGAATAGACCATTGGCATTTTCAAGGACATGAAAACTAGTCAAAAACATACTGTAAAATGCATTACCGCATCATCTAGAGAAGGTTGACCAGAATTATCTTCCCTTTTACCAAGACAGTAAAAATTAAGGTAGTCCTGAGGATGAGAATCACCGAGCGCCATTTGCTTCAGTTGACGTGCAACAACTTCGTACATCATTTGCATGGTCTGGTTCTGGGAAAAAAGTAAGGAAAATAGTGTAAAAGAATCAGATTATGTGAGATTTCAGCCACCAAAGAATTAGAAACACATAATATTTTGTATAACTATTCGATTTAGTATTTTATGGCTAATGTGGTGTGTGAGGAGTGGGAGATGGTATTAGAGAATACTTTGCACAGCATTAAACATAGACATCCGAAATAGTGAGAAAGCATATTCTCTAATTGGCTGGACACCTAAATGGAATTGATTACGTAGTATTTGCTACTCTATAGTATGTAGTAATTTCTGTCCATTGCCATGTAAAGAGTGTCCTTGTCCATCATACTCTATATATTGCCTCTCATCATCTTCCCCATCAAACAAAAGCACCAAAGTTTACGCACATCTGCAAAAACACATTCATGTCTGCACCTACCTGCCAAAAGAGAATCTCTTGGACTGTAGCTGACTTGGGATCCCCTTCAGGCCACATCGGTATGACAATGTATACAGCAAATCTCTCATTTGCTTTAATTTTGCTAGCAATCTTCAGGGCCAACTCCATCGGAATGAGGTTATCAGCTCCTGCTCAGGCCATGCCACAAATAGCTGAGAGTGGTTTGTGGACAAAAACTAACTATAAGAAGTTTACTGCTTACTAAGACTTCATTAATGTGGCAAACAGTACTAGCTAATGACTTAGCTCTTTAACATTCGAAAAAGTGATGAAAATGGTCAATTGAAACACAAACAAAAGATTTAACCAATACTTTGGAGTGAAATGAGCAGTACTCAATATTTTTTTCTGGTAGGTCAATTCACTTCTGCAAGTCAAATATGCGTATAAGCACATGATTGTGATTAAATGAGCCACACTTAGTCCACCAATGGAATGTCTCAAGTATAGATAGGAAACGTGTACTTGCAACATAAAAGTCATGATATTCACCTGCATCATTATTCGACGGCCACGCATAGGATGATCCCAGAAAATGCTGATTTTCAATATATACAAAATGTTGAGCAGATCTGATTGCCTGAACGTAAGCTGTCTGAATGCTTCTGTCTACTACTGCATCTTTTGTAACTATAAGATTCTGCACCAAAAACTACCAATAAGTAAGAGGATGCAGATACGAAATAAATTAAAAAAAAAAAAAATTCCAGCACAACAATGTCAATTAGAAAGGTAGAAACTAGTTTAAGTTTTAACTAGAGAGAGAATCCTACTCCAGCACAAGTCCATTAATATGATTTTCTTCACCTTTTTTCGAAATTCGTTCAACTAAACAAAAGCAAAAAGATAAGAAAAGTAGGGATAAGAAATGAAGCAAGAAACATAGATCTCCTATAGACCTGCTTTTCAGCAACATCTTTCTTTTTTGTTGGAAATCCTTTGACTGATCCAGAATCAATCGACCGGAAAATCTGCACAAGCAAACACAAAGCAAAGGGCTAAATAAAAGAAAGATAACTTGAACACGTGATGATGACAGGGAACTTGCATTTCCAACCTGAACATGCCAGTTATTGTGATCATTTTCGTTAGAGACATAGAGATCTGGGTTGTCCTCAGGCACTACTGTAATACGATCATGGTGGTCATCCTTTGAAAGAGATGTGCTATCATGTGACTCAGTCGATGTAGGACTCAATATCCAAGAGATACGGCCTATTTTAAATAAGGAATCATCATGCTGATTTTTTTTCCCTTTGGAAAACCATCTTGTTGCTTTCCTCCAACGTTGCTCAAAGTTCATCAGTACATCATATGCAGCAGGCCCTTCAATCCGGCAGTGCAAGTCGTGCCACGGTTGTCTTGGAGCTTTCATTCCAGCCTGACAGATACAAAGTAAAGACACTCACTGGAAGAAAATCAAGAGATACTACCAACTTGTGCAGCAACTACCAGTGCATGGTACCAAAGTCCAAGATCTTACTGGTCACAAGACTCAAAACTGAAAGAAAGTAGCAAGATATCATTCCATTCACCCCTTTTTCAGGTTCTATCAATCAAATTCAGTAATTTTAGGTGTACCCACAGCATATAGATGGGCATTCTGGAGAGAACCTCTATATGAGCACAACCTTTTCAGCTTAAAGAAAGTTTAATGGCTTGAGTCAACATGTACAAAAACTTAATTTAGTCAAATATATCTCGCTCATTTTATACTTGTCCATGCAACAAATTAAGATTGAAATGATACAAAGAACTCGCTTGTATCATGACAAATTTGATAAATAGACTAGAACTTGCGGCCTGCGGCCACTTTCATAATTTAGAAGTTTAAATATGCTTTTGTGCCTTCGGCGAGGCTGTCAAAGGTTAAGTTCACTATATGCTTTATCCAAAAAAAAATTCCAGCAAGTCATAAAGCAGAGGCATGAATCTTCTTTTGATCTTAGTACCAATCAATCCACTTCTTACGTGCAACCACGGCAATAAATTCTGAAAAACAAGGAAGGAAACCCCCTCAAATTAGCAGACTCTGATTATCATTTAACTCCTAAAATTTTAATGCTACCACAACACTTATGATCGTAATTCATCGATGTGAAAAAGTAAATCTAATCAGAAACAGGCAGACTGTGTGCATCAGTTCTTAAGTACAAGTATTATGCCACACTTCATGTGGGAAAGTTGGGAAAAAGAATGGACTCAAAAGACTTCTATCAATCCAGAGTCTAGAATTTGACCTACATTAGAAGACAGTACACAGAAGAGTATTTAATAGAAAAGAAAACTGCTAGGCAAAAAGCATAGACAAAACAACTCACAGGAAATGTAGGATTGTGAATGTCATCCTTAAAAACAGTGTCAAGATCGTGAAATAGCCGATGCTCTGGTGTATCATATCGACCGTCACAGAGATCAATTCCTCCAATAAATGCAGTTATTTTTCGGTGATTACCCAACGCCTGGGTGTCCACCAGGACGCATTTTTGATGGTGTGTGAACATGGATCCAACAACCTGGAGAAACAAATAATACAGTCCAAGCTTGTAAGAGTTATTTAGGTTATCAGAATTACCACAACACCACATAAGGAATTCAAGCAAGAAAGAGTATAAAGTCCGTCCATTCTCACAAGATTTATGCAGCCATGCTTAAGTAAAACGAATGCACATTACAAGGCAAACCTTATCCCTTAAGATAATCATTCCAAATTAACGAATGAGGATTATGTATAGCACAGAATCTTCCTGAGAAAGTAGAGTACCTTTATGATAGCTCGAAAATGCAAGGAAACTTCATAAACAAGTGTTCAACTTTAAAAGTATGAAAAGGAACATTAGCTCTATGAGTGGGCTAAATGAGAGAGTCCAAAGAGTTGATCAGTCACTTTATAAAGAACATTCATCTCCAATACCAAATCACCTCAGCAACTTCATAGGACATTTCTACAATAAAATGCATCTCCAACTACAAATATGCAAGGCAGCTAATTGCCTAGACATGAGGGAGGAGCGAAACATCGCAATGCCATGTAGCTCATAAATGTGAAAGAGGTTATGGCTGTCCAATGCTAGTGCTAATCTCTAGATTTTGATAAAAGTTCCATGTGGTGAAACTGCAAGAATTCTAGGAAAAGCATACCTGCTGTTTAATATAGCCAAGTTTACCGCTGGCATTACGCGGCACCAGCACGCAGTTCACTGATGAATTCTTGAAAAAATCTCGAGTTTCTTCATCACGTGTCTGCATCACCCCTTCCTGCAAGAAATGCCGCCCGTGCACCCTTATTCATTTGTAGGGACAATTTCGAGAGCAAAGAGAGACGCTATCCCCTAATTCCTCACTAGACAACTGCTCCTCGTAGCAAATACACTAACCATTATCGTACTCTGGACAACAGGACCAACAACATAGTAATCACCGATGCCACATGCCACCTCAATATACTAAAATAAGCAGATGGAAGCATGTGATCAAGGGCAATCCAACTTAAACAAACAACTTCTCACCTTGTTAACAAAATGCTTGTCACGCGAAGTCTTATCATCCCAAATCAACAACAAAACGTGCACCCCCTCTTGGGACTTATACTTGAGCAATTCACCGAGCGTCAAGTCCCCGCCTTGCGGCATTCGCCGGGTCTGGGTACGCTCTCTAATGAGCTTAATATTATAAGAAACCGACCAACCAACAATATATATCAAATGGTGAGCCTCAGATATGGCGTGACCAATATCCTCCCAACACTTCTCACGCCTATCACATTCACAATTCATCTCAATCTCAGGCAACGATTTATCGATCACATGAGCGTCCTGATACAGCCTGACGCCACACCCTTTTCTCAAGGGGAAATAAGTGTGCCTCACTCCCAGATGATTAGGATCTCCGGCAATGCCGTTCTTGTACACCGGGTTATCCTCCACGGGCGTGAACTTCAGCTTGAGCTGGAGGCGGGAATTCGGCTTCGCTGAGGGTCCCCTCAGCGGGAAGGAACCCGAGATGTCCTCGCCAGATTTGATTTCCCGCGCCGAGATATTAACAGTGCCGATCAGCTGCGCGCAGAAGAGGTTGCTGTCCTTCACGCGGAACTCCAAGTCGACGGCGCGGTGAGCCAGGGGATGCGGAACCGCTGGTCCCACCAGGGTTCTGCATGTTGTGGAGGATGCGAGTACGGGCGATGGTGGCGTGGGGGACGCGGACGGTGACGTAGGGGTCGGAGGTGATGACCTTCCCGTGGCAGCGGGCGTCGTGGTCGCAGCGGTCCCGGAGTGGGGAGGCGGGGGCGGGGTCGCTGGAGCGGGAAGGCCGGGCGCAGGCGGAGAGGCACCGGCGGAGGCGGCCGGAGACCATGTCCATGTTGGGGAGGTTGCAGGCGGAGATGATGTGGAGGTCGAGGTCGCCGTGGAGGTAGACGCCATGACCCGGAGGCAAATCCGCCATGGGAGAGATCGGAAGATGACAGAGATGGAAGGGCAGATGGGTTGACAGAGAAAGGCATGGTGGATGAGATGGCCGGGGGTGGATGATATGGCCGGGAGAGTCGGTCGGAGAAGTGCCTTTCTTGAGGAAGAAGAGAGAGCAAGGAATCATGCGCAGAGAGAAAAGCCAAGGCGACTTTGCAGGTTTCACCGTCTCAGGAGGAGCATACGAGATGAGGGCGACGGCGAAATTGGCGATGCCGTGCATGTCGCCGACATTACCAGAGACAAGACAGAGTGCGCGTGCGACGGTGGCCTGGTGCCAGCGCCAGCACTGGCACCTCGTATCCTATCCATTCCATCGATTAGTCATGTGTGCGCCGATTGGGCCCCACCTGACTTCCTCATAAACGCTTCAAATTTCTCCTGTTTGGTTCCCTCTCGCGCGCTTCCCTCTCTCCCTCCTCTCGCAATCTGCTCATCGTCTTCTTCTCTCGAGAAAAGATGACGTCACAGATGTCACAATATTGATACGACCATTCTTGACTATCATATTTTTTTTTCAATTATTTAAGTATTATATAACTTTTGATTAATCACTTAAACGGCATTCCTTTTTTTTAAAAACGTTCACTTTAACTACTAGGCCGCGTCAAATTTTGGACACTTTAGATGGATGTTTTTATAAAAAAATTTGACACTCAAATAAACTTTTTTTTAAGAATTACGACACTCAAGTAAACACCGTACATAAGTTATGACACTTGATGATATCATTGTTTCCCAAAGTGTAGACAACGAGGGGTGCATAGTGGAAACTCAAGAAATTATCATGAGTGTCGTGCACAGATTATGTTAGAAAAATCATATATCGGATATGAGTCCAAATGGATACGTTGATGGACTCAAACTCAACCACCCTCTTGACGATTTCCCTAGAAGAAGGTATTACGCTTCTATTGCGCACTTCCAACAATAAGAATAATGCCACATAGTCTCTTCCTAGAAGAAAGTATTGGGTTTTTACTATGCACTCCCGATAACGAGAACAATGCTGCGTAATCTCACCAAACACGCAAAAAACAACTCGCACGGAATGACACCAAACACGCAAACGACAACTCACATAGAATGACGTGTCACGATGATGACACGCAAACGACAATGAGAAGGTTGCCAGATGGTCTCACCAAACACGCAAACAACTGCTTGCAATATGCCACAGTCTCACCAAACACGCAAACAACAACTTGCACGGGATGATGTGTCACGGCTATGGCTAGGAAGAAAAGGAAGTGAGAAGAGAGAGAGAGAGTGATGAGAGCTGCAATTTGAAAAAAAAAATAGAAAAAGAGAAATTTGAAGTTACTAATAAAGTGGGTATGAAATAAAGTGGGGGTGGAGCCGTGTTGAGGTGTGATTCATACTCCCCATCGATTGGGGCAGTTGGTAAAGTATGAAGAAGAAAAGGAAGTGAAGAGAGAGAGAGAGAGAGAGAGAGAGAGAGAGAGAGTAATGGGAGCTACAATTAGAGAAAGATAAAAGAAAAGAACAATTTAAAGTGGGGGTGGAGCCATGTTGAGGTGTGATAATCAGGCAAATTCTCTTTCTCATTTTTACTCTATTTTCTATGTGATTGTCTAGCAAATCCTAACAAGCCCAATTATGTATTTGTGGCAACTGATTAATGATTTCAGAAAATCCCACATGGCACTACCCAATATATGGCATCAAAAAATTACAATAAAGGTTTTTAACCCGATAATAGTTTCTTGCAATGGTATATTATGTGATAATGGCATATGAGATAAAAAGTTACTTAAAATTGAGATATGTACAAACAATAGGGGTTTGGTATAACTTGCCACAAATGGATTTCATAACGGGTGAAAAATTATGATCAGTCGATGAAATATCATCGCCATCATGACTTGACACAGCTCTTTGGGTGGAATTATAATGTATAATATCACATGAAATATGTTCTTCGGCGAGATGAAATAATTGTACAGATTTTTCTAATACAATTCTTAGGTCAGGGTCTCCAAGTGGGTTCGCGAGGACCTCATGTGTTCTCTAGGCTTAGAGATCGTGGAGCTGGTCACACGATCACTTAACCCGATGCCATCTCCTCCCTATACACAACCGGACCAACCCATGAAGGGAAGAGGAAGTGTACGGACTTGCGGTGGACCGATTGACATGTAATTGCTCCACTGCGTTGTAACTATAGCGTGACATCTTGAAGTTTCCTTGCTTCCTAATATTATTTAGGATATTAAGATGATTAATGGTCTGAATGAATTGTTCGATAGCTGTGATTAATTACAAACCTATTGATGAATTTGTGAAGCTAGGAAAATTTCTAAAAATTAGCTTTTGAAGCTGTGATATTTAAGTATGTGACTTTATTAAGGGTTATTAAATCTTTTAAAGGGTCAAAAGGGTGAAGCG
Source organism: Eucalyptus grandis (assembly GCF_016545825.1). Taxonomy (NCBI): domain Eukaryota; kingdom Viridiplantae; phylum Streptophyta; class Magnoliopsida; order Myrtales; family Myrtaceae; genus Eucalyptus; species Eucalyptus grandis. Next base: position 45,657,905 of record NC_052622.1, on the reverse strand, counting down.
AGTTAGAATCGATGAAAATGTTTTGAACATTCATGAACGTGGAACTTATTGATTTTCACGATATCTAATTATATGTCATAATTGAGAAAAAAATCAAATTGGTAAAGTAATTTTACTAACTTTAATATGCATAAGTGAATAAAAATTAGTACATGAGTTTGTTATCACATATTGACAGTAAAAAATGTGTCCACGTAGTATTTTTAGGCATGACCAAATGACTAGATACGCATATAGAATGATTATCAAAAGTAAAATTCATTGAGTTTGTTTCACAAATTTCTTCTATAATAAAATATCTTTCACAATTTTTTTTGTCAAAAATTATAGGTAGTCACATGAGTAACAACATTATAGATTTTTAGCCTAGTGTTGAATTAGGTGTTTGATTTGCTCAACTAGTGTTAATTCAAGATCGCATCATCTGATTTTTAGGTGGATTAAGCTTTATGTTTGCTCAAACTTTCCATCCAAGACAAGTGAATCTCTAAGGGGTAAATTAGGTTGATTCTCTTAGTAATCTTGATCCTTATTTGGTTTTAGCTTAAAGTATAAATAATATTACCCATTCGTGTTTTTAAAAAGAAGTTAATGATTACTTGATGAGCTAGTGTGCCTGCCAAAGTACTCGTCACCCCGATCAGACCTGATCACTTTGATCCTGTGTATCTAAGTGCCTATCTACTTCTTCAGTTATGTGTATCGTTTTAAATTACATAAATTGGGTAACGATAGCTTTATGTAATATAAGTTAGTGAAATTTTAAGTGCTGAGTAGTCGTACTCACCCCTTGTGGGGCTAACATATTTCAGACTAGGAAAGAATGTCACTGCTGCCCCCACCTCCCAGCACCTTCTACAGTGTCCCCATTGACATGAGATAAGAGCAAACTGAACATCCGAATCCAGACATGCTGGGTTTGACTTATATCCGAGTGCAAGCGGTCTTGACTTTTGATGCCGGGCTTCCTTCGGGTTTGGTAGTCTAGAATTTTGTTGTCCTCTACATTAGGTCGGACGGCCAGGACCATTGCTGCCGCCACCAGAGGAGGATGACGGAGGATCCAACAGGACCGAGTAGGGGGGTAGAACGAGATGCTGCAGGAAATTTTTGGACACTAGCACCGCAGACAGATGACGTCGTAGATGCCTAACCAAATAGTCATTTTTTTTCTAGTACACATATGGCTAATATAGAAATAGTTGGTCTTTTTTAATGTACCGACAAGCGACATTTGTTACATGTATATATAAATAAAAGGTGCACGGTTAGTGTGTATGTTTGGTGTGCATCATTTTTAGTATAGGAAAGGGAGTTGTTGGATATGCTTCCGCCATATACATTGCGCAGGGCGCCCTCACTCGACGGACCTCCGTATCCGTTAGGGTTGCCACACTTCTTACCTCGTTCTGGATGTCCTTCTTTTTCAGATCAATGGACTTCAGGGAATCCATGTGGGGGTTCTATCACACACTTCATTGGTCTCTATGCAATGTATATGATGGAAGCGTATCCAACAACTCCCTTTCCTATACTCAGAAATGATGCACACCAAATATACACACTAACCAGGCACCTTTTATTTATATATACATGTAATGGATGTCGCTTGTCGATACATTCAAAAAGACCAACTATTTCTATATTGGCCATATGTGTATTAAAAAAAAAAAACCCGACTATTTGGTTAGCCATCTATAGTGTCATCCATCTGCAGTGCTGATGTCCAAAAATTTCCTACAGCCTCTCGTTCTCCCCCCCTACTCAGTCCTACTGGATCCTCTGTCATCCTCCTTTGGTGGTGGCGGCAATGGTCCCATCATATGACCGTCCAACCTGATGTAGAGGACGGCAAAATTCTGGACTACCGGACCCGAAGGAAGCCGGCATCAAAAGTCAAGATCGCTTGCACCCGGATTTAAGTCAAACCCGGCATGTCTGGATTCGGATGTTCAATTTGCTCCCATCTCATGTCAATGGGGACATTGTAGAAGGTGCTGGGAGGTGGGGGTAGCAGTGACATTCTTTCCTACTTTGAAATATGTTAGCCCCACAAGGGGTGAGTACGACTACTTAGCACTTAAAATTCCACTAAACTATATTACATAAAGTTATCGTTACCCAATTTATGTAATTTAAAACGATACACATAACTGAAGAAGTAGACATGCACTAAACCAATAAGATTGTCTATGAAAGAGTATGACATAGTAGGTCCATGAAACCTTAGAATTCAATAAATTTTGCAGTTCACTAACATCTACTCCTAGAGGACCAGTGTTTGCACCCAACCTGGCGTCACAAAAGCCTCCGGTTCCATATTTCAGTCACCGGGCATCCAGAGCATGTTGCGTTACACCTCCAAGCATCTCGCGCCTCACCTAGCATCGCGAGGAATCGCCGGGGCTCGCCATATCAATGGCTGCCCCTACCCTCCGAAATCCGTATCGTCATACATTTGGCCGTCCTGACACTCCCGGGGAACCTCTAGGGCTCACCAGTCCCCAGACATTCAAAAGCATCACCATCGTGACCCTCTAGGCAATCTCGACTCTCGGGGCATCGTCGACCCAAGGGTTTGACGACAGCAATAATCACAAATATAGTGTAGTAGTCTAAGATAATTTCATATCAAAATTTATAATGCAATATAAATCTTTAAAATATGCCAACTCGCGCTAATGAAAACAGTTCATTAAAACTGCAATTCCAGACAGTTCCATCTTGGTAGGAAATTAGGTCCATGAGTTGATCTTCGTGACCCGAAAATTTTGAAATAAATATGTCGTAGATCTAGGTATATAAATTTTGAAATAAATATATATCGTAGATCTAGGTATATATCATAACTTTCATGAAGAAGGTCACCCTAAATCGAACCATAGAAGATCCTACAAAAATCGGCAACCATAGTGGCCCAACCCCTTTAATTTCTAGAATTGCTCACAAGCCTTATAACACTCAAATTTATAATTCACGGAATGCCAAAGAGACCAGATACGTGCACCATCACCGATTCTCTACATAAGGCTTCTAACATTTTCGGTTAGATCGACTATATCTACATCAATTTATGTAAGTATCCCACAATAATGTTAGGTTGCGGAATGTATTTATCCAGCAACGACATAGTCTACGCGATATAGATTAGTGGATATCGACTTGCCTCAAGTCCTGCGACGTCGATGGCGAGGGGTTGGCATGGTGGTGTGGCAGCTGCGGCTCGGTTGGGATGGCTGGATCGGCACGGCGGTGGACAGCGGCTGCGCGTGCGGGCAGAGAGGAACGACTTCCTCTTCTACTCTCTCTATATTTTGCTTTCTCTCTCGCTCGCTGTTCTCTCTCTCTGTTTGCTGTGTTCCGTTCCCTTCGAAAGCTCCGCACGTTGATTTTCCCAAGTCAACAAAATGAGGACGTCGGCGGTAGAAGGAGGCAAGGACGGGTGGAAGAAACGTGGCTTGCAGCTGTCCCAACGTTTCTGCTTCGCTGGCCATCCAAGCACGAAGGTGGCGGTTTGTTGGTCAAAGTTTCTCCATTCGTTGACCGCCGAATGGGCTGCTGCACGCCATCTTGCATGTTGCATGCAAGACGTGGCCTCTGCTGGCCGAAGAAGGAGAGGAGCGTGCGCACGTTGACAGCTGGAGGAGGACGTGATGTTCACGGGCTTCGGTGACCGCCAGCTTCTCTCGTGCATGCAAGGGCGTGGGCTTGTTTAGTTGACTCTTGAGTCAACTAAATGGAAATCACGCTGGCGGCAATTGAAGAGGACAACACCGGCGTGCACGTTGCAGCTGCTGAGATGGTCAAAGCCTCCCTTCTTGCATGCATGGCTATAGACGTAGCCCTTTGGTCAACATCTTGAGATTTGTTGACTATCGAAGGGAACGGGGGCGTGGGCTCTCTCTCTCGGTCAACATCTCTTCGTCTTTTGACCATTGTAGGACGTAGCTTCTTCGTAGACAATTCTTGCATGTAGCTGCATGGGTCAACTTCTCCTCTTCGGTTGATTCCTACAGACGTGGACCTTCGGTTGCTTCATTCTTGCATGGAAAATGCAGCGGTCGTACGCATAGCCGTTGCGTGCTACGGGCCTTCAGCTTGGTCGATTTGCGAGGTCGCTTAGGACTAGCATTGGACGTGTGCATGGCCGTGCATGGACACAATTTTCCAAAAGTCGATGTCTCGGAATGGCAGGTGATAATGAAATGATGGTCGAATGTGGTGCCGACGATGACGATGACGAAATAGCGTCCGCAGATGGTGCCAATGACGCAATCCAATAACAATTTCGTCAATCCGTGACGGGCTGTTACTTTTCTGAGTTCCGGTGAAATCCGGATGTCACAATATGATCTTCTATCATGGGTGATGCCATGTGGATTTAAGATGAGAATGATGGCCGTTGATGCCTACCGGTGCTTTTATCTTGAAATTGTTATTGATATTGCGTGAAAGATCCATTATGTTTATGATGTCATTAGAAGATGTTATGAGTAGTTGTATAGATAATGGATATATTTCATAAATAAAAATATGGTTGAATGATTTCAAGAGGATTTTGAATGACTTTGATGACTTTGACAAGTAGAGGTATTAGAAAGATGAAATTATGAATGTAAACAAATGTAATAGTCATTTTGTGTCATACAAGAAAGAAAAGAAATATATATTCACAGCATATAAATTCTTCTGTGAACAAAAAACTTCATTAGTCAAAATTATTAATTAGTGATTAAGTGAGATTAATTAAAGGAAATGAAATTTGGTAAAAAAATGTAAGAATTGTAGAATTGGGGCAATTCCGTAATTTCAGTAAGTTAAGGTCTCATATTTTAACTGAAAACTATGGGAGCTGTTTACACTTATGATGGTAGGTTCTTGGTTTATTACACATTTAATTCACATTTTATTAACTAGTCAAAATTTGCACTTAATTGCAAAACCATTTTGAAAAGTGGATTGTTTTGATAATTTAATATAGTGTTAGAATTTCACATGGATCAATTAGGAAATATATAGAATTTAGTAATTAATTTGATTAGTAAATCTAGATTAATAGAAAATTGAGAAATAAGCCTCGTTGGAATTAATGCCTCGCAATTTGCATTGATGATTATCTGCAACATGTAGGGTAGAGATGTTAAGACGCATCGAATTTTTCAAAAGCCCCCTTTACAATATGTAAAGTATTGGGAGATTAATGTTTTATATGTCAATATACATGGTTATGTAATTGTTATTGGATGTGCATGCGGTTCATACCATGCACGAAGCGAAATGAGAAAGATAAGCTTACATAGGATTATAGGGCGAGGCGTATATTTTAGTTGTAATGGCAAATTGGGAATATTGATAAAATCATAAGTGCTTAATTGTCCTTTTCAGAATTCAATCATACTTTCGTAATAAATTTTAGAACTTATAATGCACAAATATACGTATATCTTATGAGATTCCAAGTATTTCTCATGAAGTAAAAGTAACTTTTGAATGCCATAAAATTTGCCAAAAGTCATCCCAAATAAATATGGTCGGGATAGAATGAATGAATATGTGCCAAGAATTATCTCATGAAATGATTCTCGCATCTCTGAGATTTATTCATTTCAAACTGTAGGCATCAAAGACTTCATAAAAAGTGACGTTGTTTTCAACTACATTTGTACACCGATTTCCACGTTACATCAATATCCTCTAAAACACAAGCACAGATGCCCCCAGATTGTAATAACATAATCCTTCAAACCAAAGTCCAAGAGATACCGAGCTGTTCAAATATGATATTCACACCATGGATGCGATCACCGCTGAGGATCCTTATTGTGCAAGTGTCCGGGAAAGATTCAGATAGCCGCGGTAAAAACAAAATAATGAAAGAATGATCTGAACTGCCGCACCACTCAGAAACAATTAGACAGAAATCATAAAACTTGTACATAGCAAGAATGAAGCGACAGCCCAGGAAACATCTTTGTAGCTCCTAGGACTAGATGGACATGGAGTCGAACAGAACTTAAGTTGTCAGAACATCAAGGATTGTAGTGGAATGGGAACCGACAACTTTATCGCCAACATCAGGGAACTCCTCAGATTCTTGCAATGGCCCAACATTCCCATCTTGGTCCCCCTGTATGGGATACCGGACACGATGGCCCTGCAATGAACCTTCAGCCATGTAATTGTTCCAGTTATTTTCAGCCATCTCATTCACTTTCTTCACAAATTCTAAACTGCCAGGCTCATTAGAGCATTCTTCCACTTCCCCAAGATGCTTTGCCTATAGAGACATCCTGTATCCATATACCTGTACAGATGGGCAAAAATGCAAACACACAACAATCATACCCAAAATATGTATCTCGATGCAAAATGCATATATCTCTGAGAGCCATTACTCCATTCAACAGTCACAGAAACCTATTTTAGATGTGACTGCATTCGCCGTGTCAAAACAAATACCAGAGTAGAAACTATCTTGAATTCTCTTCTATATATTAGGTTGTCCAGAAAAAAACCATAAATTCTAATGCCTTCCTTATAATTCTGACTGGAAATTGGTGTTCTTGGCTTTGATACAACCAGTTCAACAAATGTGAACAACTAATTTGTATTCCAAAGATTCATTGCATACTTGCTTGAAAAAGCTGGCGGACATCCTCAAATCAGAAATTAGGATTATGCAAAAAAGCCACAAGATGACAACCTGACCACGTGGAGGCCTCTTCTTTAGTGCCCAAGTGTGATGCTGCTGATATGCACCCATGGCAATCTCAGTATCTTTGGTACCAGCCAATGATCTTTGGTTAATATTTGCTGATCCCAATAAGACGTACTCATCATCCACAACCATTCCTTTAGCATGAACATATATCATAAATCGCTGGGACTTGTATGCTTCTGAGACCTGCCATAACACGTTAGAAAACATCAGATCCAAGGTTCATCAAATTATAAGATGAGAAAAGCTGACCAACCAAGCGTCAATTTTAACTTAGGCTCTGCTAGATGATTACTTGAGATCGACTCACCTTATTTCTAATCGAGCTTGAGCTACTTAAGGATCTCATCAAGTCCAGTTGGAACTCATCTATACTCAGCCCAACGCACTCCCGAGTCTCATCAACCTTCTTTTGTTCTTTTCAAGTGTATTTTTTAGTTACAAAAAAAGGCAAAAAAAGTCATTAAAACTAAGCAAGATAAGTTTGAGCTTATTACTCGAGCTCGTGTTCATACATAACTCTTTTATTGTCGAGTCAAGATCAAGTCAAAAGCTAGCCCAAATTTTTTATACTCAATTGAGCTTGGGCCAAGTTTTGAGCCCAGAGTATGCGAGTCAATTTGAGCTAGGGGCAATATCGAATTCGACTAGACTTGGCTCAATTACTATTTACCACCCTATGAACCATGCTATGTAGTGGTGTGTAAAAGAATCGGGACTCACCCGGACCGCCCGAAATCGGACGAGTCGGTGGTTTTGAAGGGAATCGATCCGATTCCGGTTTCACTTATGGGAACCGGTGGGTATTGGTCCGGTTCTCGGTTCCATGGGCGGATCTGCCCACTCGGGTAGACCGGTTATATTATAATAATATATTAATTTTTAATATTAAAATATTCGAAATTAGCAAATCTAAAATTTAGTGCTCTAATCACCATCTTGTTTTAATTCACTACTCTCCTACTCCATCTTGTCTCTCTCAATTCAAAATCTCCCCAAGCTCCCTCTTCCTCTTTGATTCACCTCCAGATCTACTCATCTCCCTTCAAGTCCTAGTTCGAACTCAGTGAAACAGTGAGTTGATTCTCATTTCCTCCCTCGAACTCAAACTCTCTCTCCACGACGTTGCCATCCTCATCGCCACCTCCACATTCACTGTCATTATCGTCCTCTTCGTTGTTGGGCTCATCCTGCTTTTACCTCCCCTCTTCCTCCTTCCCCTCCTTAGGCTTCTCCCCATCATCCTCATCTTCGAGGATGGGCGAACTCTAGGTCTAAGAACAGCTCATCATCCCCATTGTCCTCTTCATTGTTGGTCCCAAGGGAGGAGTGTGAGATGGCGGAGGTGGTGGCGAAGATGGTGGTAGTGGCCGGGATGGAAGCGGAGCGAGGGTCACGACTGCCACCGCAGCGGACATCGCCGCGGCGCTAGTACTTGAGGAGAATAAAGCTACCATGGTCGGGAGAGCCAGAATAAGCAAATGTGGGGAGGGCGAAAAGGGGAAGGCACGGAGGTTGGATCGGTTCTATGGATTCACCGGAACCGGACCGGATCAGCGGTCCGGTTCCCAGGTGGATCCATGCAACTAGCGGGCAGTTCTCGGTTCTAGGTCGGGAACCACTCACCCGGATCATGTACACCCCTAATGCTATGCATTCATGCACTGCCGAATAGGGTCTAGAGCTTGCAAACTCGATGGTTAGTGAAAGAGACCATTGGCAAGTAGTCAGAATTCGACTTTCAAGGACCTTAAAACAAGTAAAAAAACACACTGCAATAAGCATTACCCCATTAGCTAGAGAAGGTTGACTAGAAATGTCTTCGCTTTTGCTAAGGCAGTAAAAAATAAGGTAGTCTTGAGGATGCGAGTCTGTGAGCTGCATTTGATTGAGTTCACGTGCAACTACTCGACACATCATTTGCATGGTCTGATTCTGGAAAAGAAATAAGGCAGAAGTTTGACATCCAGATTTTTCATAATAATGTTTAGACGTTGAGAATTTGTGGTGTCCAATAATTATATTTTGGTTATAAGGCTAAGGACTATTTATCTTAAGAATTAGGTGGACACGTAGAATTAGTAATTGGATCATAAATTGTGTGAGGCGCAGAAGATAATTTTCAACGAATGTAATTGTCTCAAGTTCGACCAGTTAGAAAATTAATGAACGTTGATGCATATGTGGATAGTTAGAGTGGTGTTAATTAATCTACCGTCATCTTGATTTTTGATGGGTACGAATATTCTTTGAATTATATGTTGTGATTGTCAAGTATCAAATTATTCTAACTCGAGATTTTCCTAAGTGTTCGGTATGGTTTAACCATAATTTTGGTGAATTCAAATGTCATTGATTATTTTATATTGTCTAAACCTTAGATGATTGTTGACACCTCAATTTTAATTATTTTTATTTTTTATTTGTTTACAATAATATTTAACTTATCTTTTAAAAGTCGTTAAAAATATTTTGTTGAGGAAGGAGATTTTGAAAGATTTCGGATAATGAAGCCATATTAAAAGTTGAGTGAATTATCTTAAAAAATCTTCATAAAGAATTTGGGGGCTATTTTCTTGTTGAGCACATCTCTCCGTTTCGAAGGGTGATCCTTAGCGATTAGGTCAATATATGCAAATCTTCGTAGGTAGAACAAATTAGGTTTTCACTCTATAAATAGGGGGGCTTCTTTTGGTAAAAAAAGATTGAAAAGTGAAAAGAGAGAAAACAGAGAAGAGGGTTTCGGTTTGTGGGAGAGGAAAAGAGGAAAAAATCAGTAGAAAGTACAGAGGAAAGCTGCAGCAAGTGACGTGAGAAGACGGGAGAAGAGGGAAAAAGAAAAAAAAAGCAATTGACAAGACCCCTACCGTTCATCTTCTCCAAGGGGTTCTTTTGCTGCGTATCCGCACTGCTGGTCCCCTGCATCGCCAGTCTCCAGGCTGCGCCGCCGGCCTCCGAGCAGCAACGCCTCTCCTCGCTTTCGCCGGTGATCCACCTCAGCCAGCCCAGCGCCTGATTCCTCTGCTGCCGAGCCACCGCCGTGCCGGCGCCGCATCTCCAATGATGACCTGACGCCGAGCCGCTCCTTGTGGTCGCAACCAATCCCGACATCGAAGCCGATCGCCGATCCGTCGCGCGCCTCCGCCTCGATCAGCGCCCCTGCCCCGACGACCTGAAGCCTCGACGCTCCACCCTCCGTGAGTAAGCCCGAGCCGTGCTACAGGCCGAGCCGCCTTCCTCGTGCGACATAGCCGCCGGTCTCCGTCCATGAGCCCCGACACTCGCGCCTCGCCTCGCACAGGACTGCGGCTCGGCCCGTTGGCCTCCGCCGAGCTAGACCCAAGCCGAGATCGCGATCCCTTTCCGCCCCGGTGTTGCTGTTCAGCCCTTTGCCCGCAACGCTTCAGCCAGCCCGGCGCCTCTGCTCGCCCGACGAAGCCACCACCGTGCCGATCCGAGTCTCCCCCGAGTGACTCCCCGTTTTGCTGCTGCTGTGTCCACTTCGCCGGTGATCCGCCTCAGCCTGAGCCTGCACCTCCACCCCAGCGTCTCCTACGGCCCGCACCACCTCGCCGGCAATCCCCCTGCTGGACCTCTGACCAGCTGCCTTTCGGTGACCCACCACCAGCCACATCTAACAAAAAAAAAAATCATTTAGGTAATTCTTTTCTTTTTTTTATTTACTTTATTTTTTTATGTTATTCTCATTTATTTACTTTTTTTCTTTAGTATGATTATTCCTAAATATATGATTGATGTTCCAACGTGGAAGTGCCCCTCAAGCTAGAGATTGACAGTTCGATTTTCGCGCCCGAAATCCGACTCGCAATCCCTTACAAAAATCGACAATCCAATCTCAAGCCCGAGATTTGATTCGCGATTTAATTTAAAATTGGCCAACCCGATCTCATGCGCGAGATATGGTTCGTCAATTTTTAGATATCAATCTTATCTTATTTGATTTCCTGTCGTTAAGTTGGTTGAGTCAATCTTATTTTTGTAAAAAAAAAAAAAAATCCAAAAAATATTTGAGTTAGGATTAGATTGGCTTTAGAATATTTCCAGTGTTAGGATTAAAATTGCAATCTTACTTGAAATTTAAAATCCAAAAATGTTGAATTAGGATTAGGTTTTTTTTTTTTTTTTATATTTAGAATAATAATTTTATTTTGAATCATGGAAAAGAAAACCAAAAAAAAAAAAAAAAAAAAGCATTCATTTAGGATGTTAGTTTTATCATTATTTAATAAGTGTGGACAGTGAGTCTGGCTCGAAAATATGTCCAGATTTGGTTATGGGGATGATGGTGATATGTGGAAAATTTCTTCAGACTCTGAGTCTGACTCAGTTTCACTGGAAGTTTGGTAAGAGGGAATGGCACAAAGAGTTTGGTCGGATGGTTCTTCATCGGCGAGAGAATAAGGATTCAATGTCATCATTTTCGAGAGAAATACCTATTTCGTTCTCAATATGATGGATTAGATGATTCGACCTTTTTTTGCTTGAGGACAACTTTTGGCAAAGTGTCCTTTCGATTGCGATGTAACAACGATTTGATTTCTTGTGGCTTGTGCGATCCTTTCTTTGCGTAGGTATCGCCATTTCTTCTTTTTCCGGAAATGCTTGGAGCCATGTTTGGATTTCTTTATCCAAAACTTCTTGTAGTGTTTCTTCTTCCGAGAATACTTGCCACATGTACCATCACAGTCTTTCTTGGAGCATTTGATTTTCAGTTCCTGATGGGAACAGGCTGATTCAAGGCGCTTGTCATCTGTGATGTATGTCTGCACCATCTTGCGTTTTAAGCATAATTCTTCTAGGCATAGATGGATTTCTTGCTGTATTTGCCCTAAGGGAATATCTTGTACCCGTCTTTGCTTTCCAAAGAATGATCTTTCAACCATCCGGACAGTTCTTTCGGGATGGAAGTAAGGAAGACATGCTTCAAATTTGGAGTCCGCTCCAACTTGATAAAAGGTTTGAAGCATTAATTTAAAATGCTTATCAAGATGTTTTTTCTGGAGGGAACAACATCTTCTTTCAAAGAACTCTCTTCTTTTTATCTCTATGAGATCACCGGGTTTTCCCACAAAGACATGATATAAGAGAGTAAGGGCATGGCTGAAATTAGGTGACATCGGAAATGAATGCGGTCTGTTACGAAAGTGATTGCCACCGAACTTTAGGCTTCTGTAAATCTTGTAACAAAATTGTACAAGACATCATTCATATCATGATTGGTGATAGACGGGTCTTGACCATGTATGAAATTCTTCAAGACGGTTCAGCCATTTCTAGTAAGGAATGTCATCAATGGTGAAGAATTGTTTTGATGTAGTGGACACATGGGGGGTGGAGTTGCGAGTAGGATTGCTTGTCTGGCCCATTTCCATATCAGAATAATCTGATTCCATGTCATCATCTGGTGGGTCAGCCATGAATATGGATGAAGTGACTGGTGCAAAGGGGAGGGTATCGACCGTAGGAATTGAGAAGGATGAGGAGGAGGAAAAGGATATTGAAGACTCTGTTTCAGTATCATGAGAAGTTTGCTCTCACTGGAGCAAAGTCTTGGGAGGATCGGGTTGTTCGAGCTGTTGGATAACGAGTCGGGTTCTGGGTGCCTAAATCCTTTAGAAAAGATTCTAATGGATTTGATAGCATCATCTGCTTCGGCCTTTCTCTTATAACAATGGAACTTGATTTTGTAGGTGATGCTTTTTCGGTGATGCCTTTTCTTTTCCCCTATCTTTCTGCAGGGTTTTGATACGATTTCGTAAATTTGCCATATCGGTTCTCTTCTATAAGGATCTGGTGGAATAGTGGCAAAAATGGAGGTTTGAGGTGGTGGGGGTAAATACCCGGTTTTAACGGGAGGTGCTAATGGGTCGAATGGTCTCGAACCTTCCTTCTTCAAGAAGCTGGATTTGGGTCTGAGCTTTTCTATTTCTGGTGGACTTTCGAGATAATGGTACCCAAGATGTTGTCCTGATTCCAAGGCGTGGAGCCTTTTAAGGAATCAGAAAGTATCTTCTTGGTACTTTCATCATACCTTTGGAGATCTTGTTGCACACTTCCAATTTTGGAGTCAATTGCCTTGAAGGCATTGTTTTGTGCTAACATAGTCTCTGATTGCCAATTTAGAACAGCTTCGGCGGTAGAGGTTTTTTTCTGTTTCCCATGTTCATCTATATCAGTGGGAGTAGGAATTTTAGGAACATGGCGATATCTACCATAAGGATCAATAAACTCTTCTGCAGCAGGGAATGAGAGTTTAGAACTTTCCTTGACAAGAGGAGGAAAGTCGGTATCTGAAACATAGCAATAGAAGAAGCGAGATGGTACTTCTTACCGGAATTTCGAGGGGGTAAGAATGCTTCTTAGCCCATTTAAGGATTGGCTTATAGAATGGAGAGAGGACTTGCTTTTTCGGGGAGGAGATGGTGGTGTTTTGGTGGATCCGGTGAGGTCAGGGATGTAGTTTTAGTCTCTGGTGGTGGAGGTGGTGCATAGGAAACCATGAATTGGTATTTGTCGCATTCACCAAGAGTATCAACGGAGAAATCTCCGTCTAAGTACCTTTGGAACATCTTATCCTTTGGCCTTTTCCGTCGAGGTGGGGGTCTTGCAAAAGGATCTACCTCGTCGGGGGAATTTGTACAGTGAGAACATTGACAAAAAGGATCCCAAAAACAATGGCCATAATTGTCTTTATAGTAATGAACAGGATGTCCATCACCATCAAAATGCCTAACATGCTTTTTGGATCTCGGCTCGGAAATAGATTGAGGAACACATGGTTCAATCATGAAGAGGGTTTGGAAGATAGAAGGACTTTCTTCCTTTTCCTTGCCAAATTTGATGGAAACAGTTCCATCTTTTTTTCTTACGAACTTTGAGTCTGTAGACTGGAAAGGTTTGTTATGCTGATGTAACTTTTCGTAGTTGGTAATCCAGGTCTCTGGAAGAAGCTTGGCCAACGTATCCTTTGGGATTTGTCTGGGAACATGGATACAGGATGCCTGGTCATTTTGCATGGAAATGAACAAGGCATCTTCATTACCATTGTTGAAGTTGAGGTCAAGTGCATGGTTTTGTACTCGATAAACCATCTGGTAATGTAGTGTTGCCGCTACGGAGTCAGCAGTTTGAGGGGCTCCAGTAAGTTGAACTTGGACTTTCATAAAAGAAAGTAACTGGGGATCCGAAAGAGCGATGTTGAAGTTGGGATATAGAGTGACAAAGACTGTTCCTGCATTCAAAGTAGTTTGAACAGTACCAATGCAAGCATGCTGGTATTGTAAAAACCTGGTGTCTAGCAATGCTACTCTTGCCACAACTGGCAAACCTTTTCGACCGTGGAAAGTCGAGCAAGACGAACACTCCATAATGGACATGAGTGTATCCCTGTTGAGCCCATTGTCTGGGAAATTCTGGAGGGATCTGGAGAGTAACAAAATATTCCTTTTCAGTAGCAGGAATAGGGTGCTGGTCGAATTTAGAGGATTGGACATACTCTTTTACTTGCTTTGGGGTTTGGTGAATAAGTTGGCGGATAGAGCGGATAGGTGAGAATGATGAGGTTGGTTTTGCGAAAGCAGAATAAGGGTTCATGAGGGGGAGTTGGGTTTCAGAAATCTTGGTTTCATCACTAAGAGAGACCTCATAAAGATAGTCTATCTTAGAAGCATTAGAGACACGAAACTCAGGAGGTGTTGAGGATGAAGACGAAGGTACAAGGGACACTGGTGCTTCAAGGATTTCTGGTTCAATAGACATGATTAGAAGAGATCTTCTCAGCTCTGGATTCACCTATCAAGCGCATGGAATGGATAATATTAAAAACGAAACCATGGCTCTGAATCAAGCTGAGAATAAACGCCTCAAAAGAGTTGTTGAAAAAGCTCAAGAGGAGAATAAACGTTTGCGCCGAATGGTGTCCCGAGTGTATATTGATCAAGCCAGATGAAATGCTTGAATCAATCTTGCTATTTTCATTTTTAGATTAATGGTTAGGGAGTTTGAGTCATTTACTTTCCTAGTTCACTTGTTTAGGACATTTCAAGTTTCTATTTCGATAGGTCTGTCAAAAGCTCCATTGATGAATAAAAGTTCTAGAATATTGCCATGGATCAGCGTATTTCCATATAAGAATGCTTATTTTTGTTCATTTCTTATGTTAGGTGATAACGGATCCTCCACGTTCGCCCATCATTACACAATCGAGAGCAAAAATGGCCGACCAAACCGAAATGCGAGATCGTATGTCTGTCGTGGAAGACCAACTCAAACAATTGCTCACCTCTATGCAACTTATGACAACCCAAATGCAATCTCTCCAAGTGAATCAGACCCTTGCACCCGCTCTCCCAGAGATTGTAGTCCCAAAGTAGACAAACAAGATTCAAGTTGAGGATGACGACATGCCTAAACTGGAGGATGACCCACTGTTTGTCACTACCGAAAAGGTTAAGCTTGACAATGTCCCTAAGGCGGAACAAGATGAACGCTTCACCAAACTTAAAGAAAAACTGAAACAATTGCAAGAGTTGCGGAGTTCACTTCCATTTGACTTGTTAGTTTACGAGAAAGTCAAGATGCCAAAAAAGTTTAAGATGCCAGAGTTCGAGAAATACGATGGTACTTCCTGCCCAAAGGCTCATTTGTAGATGTACCACGTACGCATGGCCCAGTATGTCAAGAACGAGCCTCTCATGATCCAATCATTTCATGCAAGTTTGACTGGGCCCGCTCTTAATTGGTATGTGATGAATAATGTGAACCTCCTCGACACCTAGAACGAAGTGGCCGACGCATTCCTCAAACAGTACAAGTTCAACATGGACATCGCACCTTCTCGAGAAGACCTGGAGCAGATGGAAAAGAAAAGGAGCGAATCATTTAAGGAATATGCTGTGAGATGGAGAAACCTGGCGGCTCAAATTACTCCTGAGCCTACCAACAAGGAGCTGATGAAATTGTTCATGAAAACTCTCCCGTTCGAGTTTCGTAATAGAATGGCCAGTACATACGTCAAAAGCTTCAATCAGCTTATTCCTGTAGGAGAACAAATTGAGATGGGGATAAGGGAAGGATGGTTCACCGAGCCATCTAGTAAAAGATTCACTGCCAAGAAGGAGAAGGAAACGGTTATGGATGTGAATGTGGCTTACAGCCAAGAAAATGTCAAACGTGCCCCGGCCATCCAAATGAATCCGAGACAACCACAAACCGCTGGCCGTCAATCATTTGCCCAAGCGAATAATAGAAGGCAATTCACTCCTCTCCCTGGGTCTCCATCCCAAGTGCTGACAATCCTCCGAAAGAAAGGTTTGCTTACTAATGAATCAAAGCGTCCCAACCGCGAAAACCTTCGTGATTACGACCCAACAAAGAAGTGTGACTATCATAACGGTGAGTTGGGACATTCAACTGATGAATGTTTCACCCTCAAGCACTGAATCTAGAGCCTCTTGGACACGAAAGTCTTTTCATTTCAAACTGCTCAGCCAAATGGCCAGAAAAATCCGCTACCAGAGCATGAGGGTACAGTGAATGCTATCCTAGAACCTAAAGTCAGTCAAGTTAAGAACTCAAAGGTGCATGTGGCAGATGCCTACAATGGACTGGTGAGGGCTGGATATTATCCAGATCAAGAAGATGTCCCCCTATCACTGATGAAGGAAAGAATTGCCAAAATGGTGGATGACGGCATCATCGTGTATGCTGACCATAACTGCGTAGTTTCCACTATTTCCCACATCATCATTGATTGGGAGGAGGAGCAGGCTGCTCTCGATGATGGTGAGGAAGAAGTAGATCCGTCACTCGCAGATATGCCCTCGCTAGAAGATGCAACTGATGAGGAGATTGTGATTGAGATACCTCAGCCATATGAATATGTCAATAATAAAGCGGTGCCTTGGTCTTATGACCTAGATGTTGACCTCGTTACAAGGTCTGGTCGAACTTATGCTCAAAATAATGCTCAACCTGCAAAGCCCGTCACTGACGAAGAGGCTAAGGAATTTCTAGCTGTGATTAAAGCAAGTGAGTATAATATTGTCGATCAATTGCGAAAGATGCCTGCCTAGATCTCTTTGCTCGAGCTCATCCAAACCTCCTCTGTGCATCAAAAGTTGCTGATGAAGGTTCTAAGCGAAATTCGTGTACCCGAAACAGTTGAAGCAGATAAGCTGGAGGATTTTGTGGGATCAGTCCTTCTTAAAGACATGATTGCTTTTTCTGATGAAGAATTTCCTCTTGAGGGTAGGGGGCATAATAAAGCACTCTACATATCGGTCAAGGACAAGGTTTCTCATGTGTCCCGAGTGCTCATTGATAATGGGTCTGCCCTAAACATATGTCCATTGGCCACTCTTCACCGCCTCAAGGTAGACCCGTCAAGATACATGCTTTGCGAAGACTTACGTGAGAGCTTTTGATGGAACGAAAAAGGAGGTGATCGGGAAATCCATCTTGACGTGCAAATAGGGCCGGTCGTCTTCAACATTCCTTTCCAAGTCTTTGGATATCCCTACCGCGTTCAATTTTCTGCTAGGTCATCCCTGGATACATACTGCTGGTCCAGTCCCTTCAAGTCTACATCAAGCTGTAAAATTTGTGATCGAAAGGAAGCTGGTCACTGTGTATGGTGAAGAAGACCACCGGATTTATCACGAGACGGCTATCCCCTATGTAGAGCCGGATTCTGAGTTCGAATCAAGTTACCACTCATTTGAGTTAGTGTCTACCATACATGCTTCTCGAGGTTCATCGCCGCCCACTCCTGAGGTTTCAGATGCTACCCTCATGGTAGGAAGAGAAATGGTTTTGTCCCTAGCAATGGGCTTGGAAGAAATGGTCAAGGTATTCGAAACCCCATTGAAGCCCCTCAGAGGTCCCGATCTGCTGGGTTAGGGTACCATGGAAGAGGTGGAGGAAGTTCCGGAAGACAAAGATAGGGAGGGCATAATTCGCCACCTGAGCAAGGGCGTGGGAGGCAAAATTTACCACCTCCAAACATTCATGAGACGTTCCCTGGTCCTCCAATTATGATGCAACATGAAGCTGAAGTGATGGATACTCTCGGACAGCCAAGTGGGAAGTTCGACTATATGGTGAAGTATTCGGCTCCTCCCAGCTTTTACTTTGATGCCCGCAATATAGTTTCAAGTGGATGGGATGACATGAATGATCCGACGCCTTCAAAGACGGAAAACTCTAACGACACCCTGGAAGGAATTTCAAGTTTGTTCGATGACCTCTCCATTGGAGCCATTGATGGAGAACCTCTGGAAGAAACGGGCCCTCGCCCACAAGAGTAACCCATTTATCACTTTTGCACATTCCCCTGCGTGGGAATTTTTATTGCTTTCTAGGAATTGTTTTCGATTTCTTCTTTTTCACTTTCTTCTTAGGACTTGAATTGCATTTTCCATTCAATAAATTGTAATTGATTGATGAATTTCAATGAAATTACAAGTTTTATTTTGAGGGCATGATGAGGTACACCAAACCAGCCGGTGATGATATCCGGCCGATAAAACAAAATCAAAATCCAAGGAGAACTCGAGGCCTAGGCTTCATCATGCTTTTCTCATGCCGAAATCTTTCGAAAAATGCTTTTGCAAAAAGTTTCAAAATTTTTTTCAAAAAATAAAATAAAATATGATTAACCATGTTGTCTTTTTGATCCTTCTATTTCATGTTTCAGGGTCAATCATATAACATGCCAAGGTGTGGAAATGGTCCAATCCAATGCAACAAGTGATGATAATGATGATCCTGAAGATTCAATCAAGATGCAGCAAAGCTGGGAACAACATGAAAAAGCCAAGACTCTCACATCAGAGCAGACCGTCACTATTAATTTAAGTGACACTGAAGAAGCCAAGGAGGTGAAAGTAGGGGCGAATCTCCCCAAAGACGAGGTTAAGCGCCTAATTCGATTCTTTGAAGGAATATAAGGACATCTTCGCATGGACCTATGCCGACATGCCTGGGTTAGACTCGTCAATCATGGAGCATTGTTTGCCTACTAACCCGGATGTGCCTCCTAAGAAGCAAAGGCTGCGAAGAACTAAGCCTGAGCTCTCAAAGAAGATAGAAGAAGAAGTGATGAAGCTTTTAAAAGTCGGATTTATTGAAGTCTCACAATACCCTGAATGGGTAGCAAACATCGTGCCGGTGATGAAGAAGGATGGTTGAGTTCGAGTTTGTGTCGATTATCGGGATTTGAACAAGGCTAGCCCAAAAGATGACTTCCCGCTACCTCACATAGATGTCCTTGTTGATAGTACCGCCGGATTTGAACTATTCTCATTTATGGATGGTTTTTCTCGTACAATCGGATAAGGATGAAAGAGGTAGACAAGGAGAAAACTGCATTTATCACCCCATGAGGGACCTTTCATTACAAGGTTATGCCATTCGGGCTCAAGAACGCAGGGGCAACTTACTAGCGAGCCATGGTAGCATTATTCCACGATATGATGCATCAAGAGATCGAGATCTATGTTGATGATATGATCGGAAAGACTTGACCTGGGAAAAGCCACATTGAAACCTTGAAAAAGTTGTTCGATCGACTCCGTGAGTTCAAGCTTCGTTTAAACCCCACTAAGTGCGTGTTTGGAGCAACGTCTGGTAAATTACTTGGATTCATTGTGAACAGTAAAGGGATTGAGATCGACCCGGCTAAAGCTAAAGCCATATGTGAGCTGCAACCTCCATCAACGGTGAAAGAAGTCCGAAGTCTTTTGGGCAGATTGAATTACATCGCTCGATTTATTTCTCAACTTTCTGAAACTGCCAAGCCATTCTTCAAGCTCTTGAAAAAGAATGCACGAGTCAACCGGGATGATGAATGTCGAGAAGCGTTCGACAAGTTGAAACAGTACTTGATGAATCCACCAGTTCTTGTCCCACCATCGCCAGGGCATCTTTTGATTCTCTACCTCACCATTCATAGTGAGTCTTTGGGTGCGATGTTGGCACAGGAAAGTCCCATCGACAAAAAAGAACGAGCCATTTATTACCTGAGTAAAAAATTTACCATGTCAGAGCTGAAATATTATGATGTGGAACAGACTTGTGCTGCACTAGTATGGGTGTTGCATAGATTGAGACGGTACACACTGCATTACCAGACATTCCTTGTAACTGAGAACGATCCTATCAAGTACCTACTTGATCGGCCAGCTTTGGTGGGTAGGTTGGCTAAATGGCAAATTTTGATATCAGAATTTGATGTGCAATATATGCCACAGAAGTCGGTTAAGGGTTGAGTGATCCCCGATTTATTGGCTGAGAATCCAGAAGCCTCAAATAATGATGATCGTTCCCTAGATGACCGTATCTTGACTGTAAATGAAGACTCATGGACAATGTTCTTTGATGGAGCTGTGAACTTATCTGGTTCTGGCACTTGGGCAGTTTTGATATCCCCAGACATACAGCATCATCCAGTAGCTGCGAAATTGATATTCCCATGCACTAACAATATAGCTGAGTATGAAGCTTGCATCCTTAGGCTTCAAGCTGCAATCGAGATGGGTGTAGCCAAATTAAAAGTGTTCGGGGATTCTACGTTAATCATACTGCAAACCGTAAGTGAATGGAAGACTAAGGATGCTAAATTGCTCCCATATCACAAGTACCTAGAAGATTTGATCAATGAATTCGATGAAGTTTCATTTGAATACTTACCGAGGTCTCACAATCAATTTACAGATGTACTCGCAACTTTATCATCCATGTTGCAAGTCACTGATGGGTCAGAAGTCGAGCCTTTGAGGATAGAGGTTTTGCTAAGGCCAGCTTATTGTATGGTAGTGACTGAAGAATCTGACGAAAAACCATGGTATTACGATATCATGAACTACATCCAAAAACAAGGATTCCCGAGAAAAGTACTCCGGCTGATAGGAAGTACATTATGAAGATGGCCTCAAAGTTCTTCGTCAGTGGTGAGAATTTGTACAAGAGATCCTATGATTCAATCTTGTTGCGGTGTGTGGATGCAAATTTGAAGCCCTTTGAAATCATGCAAGAAGTTCACGAAGGAGTGTGTGGCCCTCATATGAATGGGCACATGTTGGCTAAAAAGATCATGAGATTAGGTTATTATTGGCTCACGCTAGAAGGTGACTGTATTCAGTATGTTCGAAGTTGTCATCGTTGCCAGGTTCATGGTGACAAAATAAATGTTCCTCCAACAGAGCTGCACCAATTTTCTGAGCCATGGCCCTTCTCAATGTGGGGCATTGATGTGATCGGCCCGATAAATCCTAAGGCTTCCAATGGATATCGTTTCATTTTGGTGGCGATAGATTATTTTTCCAAATGGATTGAAGCTATGTCATTTGCAAGTGTCACTGCTCGCAATGTTGCGAAGTTCATCAAACGTGACATAATTGCTCGCTATGGTGTCCCTAAAACGATTATCACTGACAACGAGACAAATTTGAACAACAAGCTCATTGATGAGTTGTTCAGCGAGCTCAAGATCAAGCATCTGAATTCATCCCCTTATCGCCCTCAAATGAATGGGGCTGTTGAAGCGGCCAATAATAATATTAAGAAGATCTTGGCTAAGACAGCCGAGAATTATCGAGACTGGCATGACAGACTACCCTTCGCACTGATGGCATATCGGACATCGATTCGTACTTCTACCGGGGCAACTCCTTTTGCTCTGGTATACGGCATGGAGCGGTTTTTGCTGTGGAAGTGGAGATTCCTTCCACAGTATTATCCCAAGTGGAGTTATCGAGGCGAATGGTCGCAACAAAGACTTGAACAGTTAAACTTGATCGATGAGAAAAGACTGAAGGCTCTCTGCCATGGCCAAGCATATCAACAGAGAGTAGCTAGATCTTTCAACCGAAAGGTGCGGCCGAGACGTTTCGAGGTAAATGACCTTGTTCTAAGGAAGCTGTTGCCAATTTTTCCAGATCCTGGAAGGAAGTTTGCTCCAAACTACAATGGCCCATATGTGGTAAAGAAGGTACTTCATGGCGGTGCTTTGATCTTGGCAGAAATGGATGGTCGTGTGTTTTCCACTCTAGTTAATTCAGATGCTGTCAAGAAATATTACCCATGATAGAATTTGCCATGTCATGTGTTGAATTGCAAACATTTTATGATGAATAAATTGCCTTAGTGAATTGAATTGTTCAAATTTGTCGCAAATATTGCATTTTTCTTCCTTGATGAATTGTGTGAGATAGATTGAATGTGTCAAATGGGATACTTTGCAATGATGAAAGGCAAACCCTCCTCCATACACTAACCCCCAGTGAGTTGTGTGAAAAATTCAATGCCCATGAGGAAAAGGATGATCTCGCAAAGGGTACGTCAACCAAGGTGATGAGAGGCGGTTTCTTCTACTATCCGAAACACTCCAGGTATATCCATTGTTCAGCCCTTTGAGCCCACACACATGGAGAGCTTTTCAAATTATCCCTGTCAAGAGTCGTCCCATATTAGGACAAGATTTGAAATGAATGATAGGAATTTTTTATTCACACTTGCATCAATCTTCGAGTATTGCTTTTACAGTGTGACTTGTACGATAATTTAAAGTGTCTTAGGACGACGAAGAGCAGTTCTTTCTCTATCATATACACTTTATCCATTGCATAACCCCATTGAGCCTATGAATTCATTTCACATTAAACCCAGTTGGTGATCATCCCCCACATTGGGGCAAGGCAAGAAAGATCAAACCACTCAAGAAGCATGATTTACAATGCTGATAAAAATGAAGATTTTGTCAAAAAAAAGAGTGCAAAAAAATGGGGCATGAAAAAGCAGTGTGCCTGATAAAAGCAAGGCCAATGCCCAAAGAAAAAAAATCAAACAATTGATGAAGTGAGTCGTATCTCCAACAAGGTGGTACTCAATAAAAAAATGTTGAGATGTTGCAATAAGTGGAGTTGTGATGTGAATAAAATCTTCGACGATGGGGAGGAAAATTATTGGAAATGTCAAGATGATCACCAACTTTGACCCCATAAACACTTTTTGAGCCAAATGATCCTTTCATTTCTCAACCTATGAACCCAACCTACGTTACGTCCCTTACAGAGTCTCTTCAGATTAGGGCGCTTGAATTAACATAAAAGTTCATATGTTTGGAAGCATCGCTTGAAGAAGTGCGAGTAAGATAATTTCTGCTTCATTTCTCATGTTTCTTGGCTTGTAAACCCCAGGATGATGGTGAAATATCATTCATTTTTTTAATAACCTTGACTCAAAGAGTCTCCTTAATGAGGATGAGTGAAAAGTCCTTTCAGACCAAGAGGTCCCCCATTTGGCACATCCATGATACTCATGTGTTCAGATTGGAACACTCTTTGTGAAATCTTTCCCAATGGAAATTAGGTGATGCAGGCTTGATATAAATCATAGTACATGAACCTCCCTTAAATTAATGCATGTTTGTGATCACAAATGCATATTGCTTCTCCTATAACCATGTTTTGCGGAAGACATTTCCCTAGGAATAGAGATGATACCGGGTAAGTGTATCTCTATCCATACCTTAAATACTTGTCATTGTGCAGGTATTCCCTTTTGAAAACATCGACACTCGATCGAGCTATCCCAAAAATTTTTTCTCCAGATTCAGTCTGATTAAGGCGACCAAAGAAAGGTTCGGGTCCTGGTCAGATAATCTATGCTGCAACGTTAGGCGACCGAAGAAAGGTTTGGGTCCTAGCCAAGCAAAACATCAGTTTAGGCGACCGTAGAAAGGTACGGGTCCTAGACAACCTTATTGCTCTAACAGGCGACCGTAGAAAGGTACGGGTCCTGGAAAAGCAATTACCTCAATTCAGGCGACCGTAGAAAGGTACGGGTCCTGGAAAATGATTCCTTATTCAGGCGACCGTAGATAGGTACGGGTCTTGGAAAGTGAATCCCCATTTAGGCGACCGTAGAAAGGTACGGGTCCTAGGAAAGTAGTCTTCTTACAAAACCTTGCTACCCTACTAGGCGACCGTAGAAAGGTACGGGTCCTGAACATGTAACACCAATTATCTTGAATCACTCTACCATCCTTAAAGGTAAGTCATTCCAGGTAAGTTCCTTTATCATCTGCATTAGCATTTCCATGCGTCAGAAAAATGAGATTCATTTTCTCAAAAAAAAAAAAAAATCATTCAGTGCATGTGCATAGTCAAAATTTAGGTCTCAATTTGTCTTTGAAGGTAACCTCTGCGAGCTCACCTTCAAAGAGGGGCAAAAGTGTTGACACCTAAATTTTAATTATTTTTATTTTTTATTTGTTTACAATAATATTTAACTTATCTTTTAAAAGTCGTTAAAAATATTTTGTTGAGGAAGGAGATTTTGAAAGATTTCGGATAATGAAGCCATATCAAAAGTTGAGTAAATTATCTTAAAAAATCTTCATAAAGAATTTGGGGGCTATTTTCTTGTTGAGCACATCTCTCCATTTCGAAGGGTGATCCTTAGCGATTAGGTCAATATATGCAAATCTTCGTAGGTAGAACAAATTAGGTTTTCACTCTAAAAATAGGGGGGGCTTCTTTTCGTAAAAAAAGATTGAAAAGTGAAAAGAGAAAACAGAGAAGAGGGTTTCGGTTTGTGGGAGAGGAAAAGAGGAAAAAATCAGCAAAAAGTACAGAGGAAAGCTGCAACAAGTGACGTGAGAAGATGGGAGAAGAGGGAAAAAGAAAAAAAAAGCAATTGACAAGACCCCTACTGTTCATCTTCTCCAAGGGGTTCTTTTGCTGCGTATCCGCACTGCCAGTCCCCTGCATCGCCAGTCTCCAGGCTGCGCCGCTGGCCTCCGAGCAGTAACGCCGCCCCCCGCTTTCGCCGATGATCTGCCTCAGCCAGCCCAGCGCCTGATTCCCCTGCTGCCGAGCCATCGCTATGCCGGCGCCGCATCTCCAATGATGACCTGACGCCGAGCCGCTCCCTGCGGTCGCAACCAGTCCCGACGCCGAAGCCGGTCGCCGATCCGTCGCGCGCCTCCGCCTCGATTAGCGCCCCTGCCCCGACGACCCGAAGCCTCGACGCTCCACCCTCCGTGAGCAAGCCCGAGCCGTGCTACAGCTGAGCCGCCTTCCCCGCGCCGACGTAGCCGCTGATCTCCGTCCACGAGCCCCGACGCTCGCGCCTCCGCCTCGCCTGGGACTTGCAGCTCGGCCCGTTGGCCTCCGCCAGAGCTAGACCTGAGCCGGATCGCAGTCCTTTCCGCCCCGGCGTTGCTGTTCAGCCCTCCTCCTGCGACGCTTCAGCTAACCCAGCGCCTCTGCTCCGCCTGACGAAGCCACCGCTGTGCCGATCCGAGTCTCCCCCCGAGTGACTCCCCTGTTCTGCTGCCTGTGTGTCCACTTCGCCGGTGATCCGCCTCAACCCGAGCCTGCACCTCCGCCCCAGCGTCTCCTGCGGCCCGCACCACCTCGCCGGCGATCCCCCTGCTAGGACCTCTAACCAGCTGCCTTTCGGTGACCCACCACCAGCCACGTGTAACAAAAAAAAAAAAAAAAAAAAATCATTAGGTAATTCTTTTCTTTTTTTATTTACTTTATTTTTATGTTATTCTCACTTATTTACTTTTTTTCTTTAGTAGGATTATTCCTAAATATATGATTGATGTTCCAACGTGGAAGTGCCCTCAAGCTAGAGATTGACAGTCGATTTTCGCGCCCGAAATCCGACTCGCAATCACTTCAAAAATCGACAATCCAATCTCAAGCCCGAGATTTGATTCGCGATTTAATTTAAAATTGGCAACCCGATCTCATGCGCGATATATGGTTCGTCGATTTTTAGATATCAATCTTATCTTGTTTGATTTCCTATCGTTAAGTTGGTTGAGTCAATCTTATTTTTGTAAAAAAAAATCCAAAAATATTTGAGTTAGGATTAGATTGGCTTTAGAATATTTCCAGTGTTAGGATTAAAATTGCAATCTTATTTGAAATATAAAATCCAAAAATCTTGAATTAGGAGTAGGTTTTTTTAATATTTAGAATAATAATTTTATTTCGAATCATGGAAAAGAAAACCAAAAAAAAGAAAGCACATTCATTTAGAATGTTAATTTTATCATTATTTAATCATGTGAAAATTTTAATTTCGGAATTAATAAAAAAACACAAAAAAATCATCATGCATATATCATGTTGAATTAGGGCATTCTTTGCACGTCATTGCATGTTAGGATTGCATGTTTATCAATTATAGGTAAATAATCTCTACTAGATAAATTGCATGTTTTTGTTAGGAAAATAAAAATGCCCATATCATATAGAATTAAATTCATGAAATGCATGTCATTTAGTGATTATTGTTAAGTTCATTTAATTAGAAATTGCCTGTCATTAGATTAGGTCATTTAATAAATGCCGCGTGATATATAGCTCGCATATTAAATTGCATGTTGCATGTCATTTTAGTTAAAATAATTTTGTGCGTCATTGCATTGCATCACATGTCATTAGAATTAAGTCATTATGGTTAATTTAAATTGCATATTTAATTCATGTTCATTAAGAAATCATTAGTTTTTTTTTACTCATTCATATAGTTTAGGACATATCATCATGCCATATCATTTCATATTAGATTAGAAGCATTACATTGCATATGGACTATACTTTCATTGAAAAAGAGAAAACAAAAATTGAGAAATTGCTTGTTAATTGGAAACCATATCTAGAGTTGTTGATGTGGATTTTAATTTAACACTGCAGATGTTTTCGTTGCTTTGAGGTAAGTTCTGCATCTTTTAATTGTTTTCTTGGGTGTTAAATTGGTGGTTTGCGCATTTGCATGAACACCTCACATGTTAGGGAAATAGATTTAAAATCAATCCAAATTGCTTGCCAATTTTTTTTTTAAATAAAAAGAAAGGTACCGAAAGGGTGTTAAAGAAATCTAACGTAACCAAGTCCCCGTACCCTTAGTTTCTGGTTCGTGGGAGTAAAGTAAATCTCCCGTTACCTTACTAGGGTTTCTAATCGACCCACCAAAAATAGATTAGTGGCGACTCCTAATTTAAAATCAATTGCATGTCAAGAATTCAAACCTAAGTCGCGAATTGGTACGGGATTGGGAGAGCCCGAGTTAAGTCTAGGCTTAGCAATCCATTAGCCAAACCCTAGGTGGTTCACCCCCGAAAATTTGGTCGCGACAATGATTAGTACTAATCATTATTTATTTATACAAATGATGTCATGGGTTATTCGGTTATGATAATCATCTTTACTTCGGGTAAAATGTATAGAGGTTTACTCATATGCATGTGTCATGGGCCGATCGATTGGGATTGTGACTGCGTGGTGACTCATGCTCTTTTGGATCACCTAAGCCAAGCTTTGCTCGATTGATCGCACACTCGCTTGCTTTACCTGGATCATAGAGAGAGGAAGTCTTTAGAGAGAGGAGTTCTGGAAAGAAATGAGTTTTGTATTGCTGAAATAGTTGGATGGTTACAAATGAGGGGGAGGACACCCCTTCTTATACTAGAGGCCCTCTGATTACATCTGTTGATCTAGAATTCATTCAGCGGACGAGATCACACCGCCTCATCTACCGACACTAATGACAGCTACCAACTACCGACATAAATAGCTGGAGACTTCTAGAATTTGTCGTAATGATGGTATCGCCTGCCCTTGGAAAGTTCTGGAAGAAGTCTCGTTGGGAATCCAAGCGAGTGTAGGAGGTCCTCCGCAATAAGGCATGGCCCTTTAGCACTGAAAACCTCTTGGTTGTGACATTCTCCCCCGCTCACTTGAGCGACGCCCTCGTCACTCACAGCTCGACGGGCGGCCTTTCTGGCATGAGCACCGGGCTCTCTTCTTTTGGTTTTGCTTTGCTCGGACGCTCACGAACGATGGACACACCTTCCATCTTTGGCTTGGGCATGGCACGCGGTGAGTACTCGACCTCGGGAAAGAGCACTTGGATCGGCATGGCGTGAGTTGGAGTAGAATCCAACTCTACCTTCGGCTTTTCCATGGGTGGCGGGTTGTGCATGCGCTTCTCGGCTTTCAAGCTCTTGTTAAGGCATCGGATCGTGGCGATGGTCTTGGTGTCGACCACCCCTTTCATCATGGGGATCATGGCAAGGCATTTTGGATCGAGGATCATGATGCACTTGATCCTCATGTCAATCATGGACCTCACGCTATGGAAAAATTGCATTCCTAGAATGAGATCATAATCGTTGAGAGGAATTACCTCGAATGATAGTTTGCCTTTCCATCTGCCAATTTGGACATCCACATCAGGAGTTGATCCTACGCCTTTGAGCCCCTCCGAGTTGATGGCCTTGAATGAATTCCTGGTTAGCTCAACGCGAAGTCCTAAAGCTTTTGCCACTTTGGTCAACATGAACATGTTCAACCGCGCACTTTGACCTCCACGAAGAACATGTCCGAATTCGAAGCAGCTTGCTCTTATTTGGACAGCGATCGAGCTTGGACGGAGTTGACAACTTTCATGCCTCCAAGCCGGATTTGCCGCTTTTCTTCTTTGGGCTCCTCCTCTTCTTCGATGGTAAGGAGGGCATTGATTCTGCCCTTCTTCAGGCACTTTTGGGTCCAATGCGAACCTTTGCAAATGAAGCAAGAAGAAGGCAAGGGTTGATCAAATTTACTCGTTGTGCAATACGTTTGTGGTCGGCCCCTTTGGAAGGACAGCTTGGAAGTTCCTTCTCCCCATGTCTTGACTCGACCACCTTGATCATGTGCGCCTCGGGGAGTGCTTCTTCCTTCGTTCTTGAAGGATTAATCCGACCTCCAATCTCTTGCTCGATTCTTCGGTTCGGCTTTAGTGAGGTCGATGAGGGATTTTGCCATGCTTAGCGCCCTCGCAAGACTCATCACATCCCGTTGCTTGAGCTTGAGGTGTGCCCACGGCTTCAGTCCATCCATGAATGCTCTGAGAACCTCCTCCTCTACTAGGTTGCGGATTTTGGAGTTTGAGCTCCGTGAACCCCTTAACGTACTCTCGAATTGTGCCCCTTTGTTCGAGGCGATGAGATTGCTACAAGCTTCTTGTTGAGCAAACTCGAGGAAGAAGTAGTCTCAGAACTCCCTCACGAAGTCATCCCATGTGTCCACGGGATTGGCGCCACGCTTCATCTCGTCGCATCTATTGCGCCACCAAAGCATTGCGGTATCGGAAAGGAACATCGAAGCAGTTCTACCTTGATCAACTCGTCTTGGATGTTGATGGCACCAAAGTATTGCTCCATGCTCCAAACGAAGTTGTCCACCTCCTTGGCGGATCGGTCGCTTTTGAATTCTTTTGGCTTCGACACCTCAAGTTTGGGCACTGCTTGTGTGGGCATCGCTCCATTGGTGATTCTCAACTTGCATAGGGCGAGCTTGGTCTTGAGCTCTTGGATCTCCGCCTTCATGGCTTCGACCTCATCCCTACGAGGGCTTTCTTCCTCGATCACTTAGACGCGCTCTTTCAACACATCGATCGATGCTTCAAGGGCTTCGTCCTTGTCGTGCAATGGGGCTATAGCTTCGTTGAGACCAGTCGTGAAATCTTCACGGAGTGAGGTTTCAACCTCCATGATGCGGTCTCGCACATCGTCAAGACCTTCCATGAACTCAACCATGGCATTTCGGACCTTCGTAAGCTTCTCATCCAACGCAGCTATGGTGTCCATCGAGGCTTCTCTTTTCTTCGTTCGGCCGCGGGTCTCCTTGACTTGCACGGCCTCTCCATCTATAACAGCATCTTGGCTCAACATTCTCTTGAACAATTGACGCTCCTCGATCCCTTGAAACAGATCTCTCATTTGCTCTGATACCACTTGTCACGGGCTGATCAATTGGGATCGTGATTGCGCGGCAACTCAGGCTCTTTTGGATCACCTAAGCCAATCCTTGCTCGATCGATCGCACACTCGCTTGCTTTACCCGGATCGTAGAGAGAGAAAGTCTCTAGAGAGAGGAGCTCTGGAAAGAAAGGAGTTTTGTATTGCTGAAATAGTTGAATGGTTACAAATGAGGGGGAGAGCACTCATTCTTATACTAGAGGCCCTCTGATTACATCAGTTGATCTAGAATTCATCCCACGGATGAGATTGCACCGCCTTATCTACCGACACTAATGATAGCTACCAACTACAAACATAAATAGCTAGAGACTTCTAGAATTTGTCGTAATGACGGTATCGCCCGCCCTTGAAAAGTTTTGAAAGAAGTCTCGTTGGAAATCCAAGTGGACGCAGGAGGTCCTTCGCGGCAAGGCACAGCCCTTTAGCACTGGAAACCTCTTGGCCGTGACACGTGGCTAAAGGAGAATGAGTTGTTCTCAGATGGCATTATCTATAAGCCACTTGTCTCTTAAAATCATTTGCATGAGAGATCACATGTCTCTTAAGAGAAGTTTGCATGAGGTCTCTTGAAAAAGATTTGCATGAGAGCTCATAAAATGCCCACATATTCTTGTAATGTCTCATACCTACCCAAGTGTCCTCTCAAAACAAGGTCTCTTAGTAATTTTAACACCTAAGATTTTGGGAAGACTCTCTCTAAGATGAGTCATCTTCCCTTATTTTTTCTTTGGCCACGTATGGGGCGAAGGTTTGTAATCAAGACACCTATCATAACCGTCATTTCATTTTAGGTTAGTCATCTCCATTACATGCAAACTCCATGACACTTGTTCTTGTCTCAAGATTAGGCATGCCACATATAGAAGGAAGAACTAATGTACCCTTAAAGCAAAGGCATTCTCTTAACTTTGGAGAAAAGAGGAGACTAAAAGTCTACCCAAATGTATCATGCCATCATCAACCTTTACAAGTAAATTCTTCCTTGGATCTTAATTTTCATGAGTCAAGAGGTGGTCTCGGCCTTTGCTTGTTCACATTTGTTTGAGGTACGTGAAGTTTCTAGGCATTAAGGTAGTTCAATCTCCTTAAAACATTAACTTGGTTGGTTTGTTGTGAGGTGAGACTTTGATGTGCATGTTATGAGTATAGTGATTACTAATTAGCCTTGATTATATTGTGCATGTTTAAATGGATGTAATCAATTTTCTTGATTTGTGTCGAAATGGTAAGTGAAAATGTTGAGTTAAAATCTAGAAGAATCATATTACATGTTCGTTCTACCAGAATTTATCCAGACATAATTATTATTTCTTCTTGTTTTGCTTGTTCTGCTAGAACTTAACTAGTCAAAGTTCTACCCGTTCTATTTTGTTTTGAATAAATAGAATATATTCCTTCTACTTTGTTTTATTTCATTCTGAATGGTCAAAATTTGTGTTTTTCCATATTTATCTTGATGACTTCTTGGATGTCCATTATGTTTCGTTATGTTTTATTATGAATAGTCAAAATCTTTTTATTCGTTCTCCCAAAATTTATTGAGTCAAAATCTGTTCATTCGTTCTACTGGATGTTTACTAAGTCCGAGTTTGTTCATTTGTAAATCCGCTTTTTTATTTTATCATTTTCACTTAGCCTAAATGTATCTGTATGATTATCTAGACTTTAACAACAACAACAACATGTTCATTTGTACGATCAGATTTTACTCAGTCTAGACATGTTCATTTATATGATTAGATTTTACTCAATCTGAACATGTTCATTTATACATCGGATTCTATTGAAATATGAACCCGTTTCCTTGTACAATTAGAAAAATATGCATGCTATTATGATGTGCACATTAAAAAGGTATGATAAAAAAGGAGGTGAGATAAGCTTATAATCCTCATCTTTTACTTATGTGATTATAAAAATAACGAAATAAGGCTATGCATGAAAAGTGATTATGCATTGGAGGTTGATTGTTGAAATGATTGTTTATTTCATTATTGATGTAAAAAAGATCAATGTTAACATGTGCATTGTACATGAAAATAATGTGTTTTTGTTACCCATATAGTGGTGTATGACCATATCCCGTGATTAAAGTTTGTAAGATGTCCTAGTGGTTGGGATGCCTTCAAAGAGTTCGGGAGAAAAAGTTAAATGAATATAATGCATGTTCATGTGCATGTATAGAATCATATGATGTTTAATTTGTTACCTTGCATTAGAACATGGTATACCATATGCATGAGTTTAAATGGAAGCATTATTGTATGATGATTGCCGTTATATATGAAAATGTGAAAGGTAAATTCCACTCATGTTCTTATCTTACTTATTTGATTGTTATACATTCTCTTTACTTGTATTAGCTGAACTGGTAAGAGGATTTTTCTAACTTAAAATTAAAGATTTCATTTACTGGGTTTTGGCTCATCTCTTACTTTTCAGTTTGTAAGATGGTCACTAGATTATTGTGATGGAGAGGATGAGACGATGCCCGAAACCATCAATTCTTGAGTTAGAAGATGGCTTGTTTATGGAATGGGATGGAAGTAGGGATGTTAGGGCAGCGCATGGTAACGTTTCTATTTCTCTAAATTTCTGTTCTTTTGTTCCCCGGAACAAAAAAAGAATATAAATCCGTTTGGTAACGCCAAGTTGTTTTTCTATTCTCCGGAATAGAAAATTAGCTCGGGAATAGATTTGGAGCAAAAATGAGAAGCAAAAAAAAATTGCTTCTTGTTCCCGGGAACAACTTTTAGAAATAAGCCAATTTTCTTGTTTATTTTTCTTTTATTCCTCTCTCTTGTCGCGGCCACCTCCAACTACCCGCCGCCATCGCCACCACCGACCAGCGATCGGTAGTGGCGACCGATGGGTTGTGTGGTGGCGGTCGGCAATGACGGTCAACGGTCGGCGGACGTGCAACGGCGGTAGCGGGCGGCAATCGGCGACGATTGGTGGTCGGCGATTCATGAGCAAGAATAAAAAACGAATAAATACAAAAAAGAATCATTGCGTTACCAAATGCATTTCTATTCTTTTTCTATTCCAAGAGTAGAAATTTTGTGTAGTTACCAAATGGATTCTTTTACTCAGAAATTGTTCCCTGAAATGGAAATAGAAAAGAACTATTTCTGGAAAAAAAAAAAAAACTCTTCCCCAACCAAGAAGCGTTGTCATGTGCAGCCTAAATGGTATCGATTCCTTAGTATTTGGTACTATGTAGTAATTTATGTCCATCAACATGTAAAGAGAGTCCTTGTCCATCATACTCTTTATCTTCCCTCTCGCCATATTGCCTATCAAACAAAGCACCAAAATCTACATAAATCTGCGAAAGCATATTCATGGATCGACCTATGTTGTGCAAAAGAGAACCTTAACTAGGTGAAATGAAAAAGAAAAAAACAAGAATAATTAAGAACACATAGATTTACGTGATTTGGTGAAAAAATCCGCCTACATTCACTTTGGGGGGGATGATCTCTTATTAGAGAGTATTTAGCTACAAGGAACGATGTTGAATAAATAAATCCTCAAATCCCCACCTCCTTAATCCCAATAGGAAAGGAATTCCACCCTAAAGATCTTATCAGTTTAGGAAACTAACAAATAGATCTATAGCGATTATCCTTCAAATATTAAGAATATCATGGCATATCCCAATTACATTGAATTAAAACTATTTCCTATGAAATCCCATGTAGATAGGTCCAAAAGAGGAAATAAACTTTGTGGAATTCAAGACAACATCAACAAATCTCCAACTTTAGCTTGAAACAACCATAAGCCTCTACTCAAACCATGAAAATGAATATATATATCTTCCTCCACCGTACTTTTGCAAAAGTACGCCCACACCTAGACTAGTGCGGCCTCCATCAACTTCAATGATGAGTGAGAAAAACCAACTCCCTCCATAGTAACCATCTTCATGAGCATATCCGCAAGATTATCTTTAGTATGGATTTTTTTTAGAGCAATGCTACCATTCTCCATAAATTCTCGAGTCTTGTGGTACCGAACTTCAATGTGCTTCGTTCTAGAATAAAACACTTGGTTCTTCATGAGACATATTGCACTTTGGCTATTAAAATATAGTATAGCACGTTCCTACTTTAAACCCAACTCTGTGACCAAACCGGTAAGCCAAATTCCCTCATTCGTAGCCTTAGTTGCTGCCATAAACTCAACTTTAGTTGTAGACAGTGCTATAGTAGACTAAAGCATTGCCCTCCGTGAAACAGCTCCACCTCCAAGAGTGAAGATGTATCTCATGATGGA
Organism: Eucalyptus grandis; assembly: GCF_016545825.1. Classification (NCBI taxonomy): domain Eukaryota; kingdom Viridiplantae; phylum Streptophyta; class Magnoliopsida; order Myrtales; family Myrtaceae; genus Eucalyptus; species Eucalyptus grandis. The sequence continues at coordinate 45,624,060 of NC_052622.1, read as the reverse complement.
ACTTCGCTTGTCCAAATCACCAGTAAAGTTCAAATCGACATAACTTGCTAAATCGATCAATTCTCCCTTTGAACTGAACATCAAACCCATTTTGGTAGTTCCAGCCAAATAAGGAGAGATCCACTTAATGGCTTCCCAATGCTTCTTACCTGGCTTACTCATGTATCAATTGATGAGACTCACTACATGAGCCAAATCTGGTCTGCTACAGACCATAGCATACATGAGGCTCCCTATTGCACTAGCATAGGGTACTCAAGACATATTTACAACTTGCTCATGCGAACTATGGCATTGTTTCTCGAATAATCTGAAGTGATTTGCTAAGGGTGTACAAATCGACTTAGCCTTCCCCATGTTGAACCACTCCAAGACCTTCTCAACATACTTCTTTTGATTCACCAAAAACTTACTTACACATCTATCTCAAAAGATTTCCAAGCCAATGATCCTTTTTGCAGCACTAAGATCCTTCATTTCAAACTCGTTGCTTAACTGAGACCTTAGGGAAAGGATGTCTCATTTTTCATGCAACAATCAACATATCATCAACATGGAATATCAACTGAATAAACGACTTATCACCAAAAACTCTATGCACACTCCTCATGTAGTCAATACGAAACATGAAAGAATCAAACACTTTATTCCATTGCCTCAAAGACTGCTTCAAACAGTAAAGTGATCTCTTTTTGTGCATAGCCCATGCAAATCTTCTCCTCCAAGTCGCCATGAAGGAATGTCATCTTCACATCTAGCTGCTTGAGCTCCAAGCGACACACAGCTACCATTGCTAGTAAAATGCAAATTGACATGCGTTTTACAATCGGAGAAAATATTTCATCATAATCGATCTCCTCCTTTTGTGCATAGCTCTTAGCAACAAGTCAAGCCTTGTATTTATGTTGCCTTTTCTTCGTTGTTGCTTCCTTTCTTCGAAGAACCCATTTGTAGCCAATGAATTGCCGATCCTTGGGCTTCTCCACAAATTTCCATGTCTCATTCTTTTGTAACGACTCCATCTCCTCTATCATCATAGTCATCCACTTTTCTTTGTAATCACTTTTCAAAGCTTCATGATAGGAGCTTGGATCATTAGAGCCTACGGTAAGAGCATAAGCAACCCAGTCCTCAAAATTGTACCTCTCCAGTGCTTTGAGAGTGCGCCTTCCTCAACCCGTTGGGATGGTACGAGAAACTTCTACCATTTCTTTAACTTCTGAAGCGTCATCTAATGACTTGCCATTCTCTACAAATTCTCTGGCTTCAAGCTCAACCTTAATAATAGAGTTATCACTCCTCTTCAGTAGACATGTGTGGGACGCGGCTTGACTTCAACATTGCAGATTCATTGAACACAACATTCCTGCTTGTCAAAACTTTCATTTCACTTAGATCCCATAATTTGTAGCCTTTTACTCCTTTCTTGTAACCAAGAAATATGCATTGTTTTGACTTTGGATCCAACTTTAAGTGATTTGAACTCTACAAAGTAGGACAAGCAAATATTCTTAAATTAGAAATAATTGACAGTTTTATCAGTCCATACCTATTCGGGAGTTTTGCATTCAGTTGATGGAGACTGATTTACAAGATAACATGCCATGCAAACATCTTCTACCCAAAACTCTTTGCTTAATTCCGCATGCAACCTCATGCTCTGAGCTCTCTCTAATAAGGTATGGTTCATCATTTCCGCTACGCCATTCTGTTGGAGCATATTCAGAACTGTGACGTGACGTTTAATCCCTTCATTCTTGCAAAACTCCATGTGGCGATGCTAATTTGTACTCTCATCCATTGTTCGGTTTCAAGCACTTAAGCTTCTTCCACATTGAAGTCTCAACTTCAGCTTTCCATTCTTTGAACTTGTCAAAGACCTCACTTTTGTGTCACATGAAGTAGACCCAAATTTCTAAGAGAAAGTCGTCAATGAATGTCACGAAGTATTCCTTCCCGCCTTTTGACTTTATTGGTGAAGAACTGATACATCTAAAAATACATACTCGAGCATGCCCTTGCTCGTATGAGTTGCAACATCAAACCGTACTCTACATTGTTTTCCAAACACACAAAATTTGCAGAAATCTAATTTGCATGTGTTCATACATTGGAGTGCATTCCTCTTTGTGAAGTTCCATCAATCCTCTTTCCTTCATATGCTTGAGAACATATGCCATGTATAGGTGTTATCTATCTCCCTGCTAGCATCCATGAACACAAATGCTCCACCTTATACTAAGGTTCCCATAAGTTGAAATAGGTTACTGTGCCTCCGTCTCTTTAGAACAACCAGAGCTCCATTGATCTTCTTTAAGACTTCACCTTGAGCTAAGTACTTGCATCCATTGGATTCAAGTGCTCCCAATGAAATTAGATTCTTCCGTAGACCCAGTACATTATGACATCTGCCAAGGTTCTAATTATGCCATCAAACATCCTAATTGTCATGGCTCCAACTCCCACAATCTTACACAAAGTATCATTCCTCATAAGAACTGAACCACCATCATATGCATTGTATTCATTGAAGGCTTCTCAATAAGGCCACATATGATAAGGGCATCCAAAGTCCAAAATCCACGAATTTTTGAACATGTCCTTCCCCAACGATATGGACAAGACGTCCCCATCATAGGTATGTTGACTACACTTGCTTCATCTGAGCTCTTCTTTTTTTTCTCGTTCTTCTTTATATAGAATCTCTTGATATCCCCTTCCTCATTACACACAGAGCATATTCCTTTGAACTTTTTGTTGACACCTAAATTTTAGTTTAAGTATTTTGGATTAAATTACATAAGAAAACTAAGGACCAATTGGGCCCTAATAAAAATATTTTTTGCATCACCTACGCATTAATATTATTTGCATCTACTAAGTTTTATTTCCTACTTTATTCTCTCTTTTTTACCTATCTTCAGATAAATTAATATATATATATATATATATATATTTTTTTTTAAAAAGGGCCCACGGGGGCTGGGCTTTCATCCCAGCCCCTTCTTCTTCTTTTCCCCTCACGCGGGCCCAGGGCCCAGCTTTTTTTCCCCGGCCCGGTCCGTGCGCCTTTCTCCTTTCTCCTTCCTTCCTCCTCCAGCAACCCACGTGCACAAGAAGCCCTACTGAGGCAGACCAAGGTAGGCCGGCGACGGAGAGGACGTGCCATCAAATCCGACGAGAAACCCAGACGGAAGGGACGTCGACTTCACTGCCGAGCAGGCCTCCACGGAGAAGACATCGGTTCGGCCGACGGGGAGAGGTCAGTCGGCACGCCAAGAATCGGCAGTCGAGGCTCCTCCGTCGACCGGCCTCCTCGCCTATAAAAGGAGGGGGAGGTCGAGGAGGAAGAAGGGACACAGAGAGAGGGCAGCGAGCTTAGAGGACTTCCCCCGAGAGCGAGCAAGCCGGAAAGGAGGGAGATCGGAGGAGGACTGAGAGCAAGCAAGTCCGAGGGAGAACTGGGGGCAGTGAGTTTTTCCGCACTACCCCCGCGAGCTCGAGTTGTTGCTGTTCGTAATCCGCCCCGGAGTCGACGACAACCGAGCTAGCCGCTCTGACCATCGCCGCGATCCGCCCCGTCGTGGCCCGCAACCCCTGCTGCTGTTCCACCTCGGCTCCCTAGCCCGACGCCACCGCCATGCAGCCACCAACGACGAGGCTTGCTCTCGTCGATCCCTTCACCGCCCGCGCCCATAGCCGTCGTCGTTCTGTCTAGTGACAACCCAACCGCCCGCTGATCACAGTCGAGCCTTACGCCGTCGAACCCGCCGTCATCTCCTTCGCTACTCGCTGCGATTAGCCCGTAGCGAGCTCAGCCTTCCCCCATCCGCCACCACCTGCTACATCTTGGCCCCTTCGAACAGCCCGCTACTGCCGCCCCGCTGCGTCGACGCCGAACTGCCGCCGGGTGACGTCCCAGCTACCCCCATCGGCGCCGCAGAGAGACACAGAAGGAGGCGGCCTCGTGCCGGGTCGGGTGCGGGTCTTAATCGAGTAGGATTTCTAGCTGGTGGCGCATGGGCCGGTTGAACTTGGGCCGGGCATTTGCTTTTAATTAAGAGTGAGCCCAGTTTTGTTTAAAAAGGGCTTGGGTTTATTTTTAAAAAGGGGAAGCTCTGAGCTGGGCCCCTGTTTCAGGCCCATCTGGTTGGTGTGGACGATCCGGGTCAGTCCCAACCCGGGAATCCGACCCGGGTCGTTTTTAAATAATATTATTCTGATATAAAAATATTGTAATAATAAAAATCATAAAAATAAAAACCATTTTATTTAAAAAAATCAGAAAAAGAATTTATATTTTCCAAAAAATAGAAAAATCCGATTTTTTTTTATGTTTTCCAAAAATAGAAAAAAAGACCACAAAATATGGTTTTTCACAAAAAATATGGTTTTTCATTAGTTTTCTCCGTAAATACATAGAAAACCTTGGAAAAACCCAAAAAAAAAAAAAAAATTGTGTTTAACTTATTGGAAGAAAATATTGACTTATTTCCTTTATAATGCCTTTGTGATGTATGGATTTCTATCTCCTCAATTTGATTAGGAATTGAATCTTAGAACTCGTGATTGCTATATTTAAACAAAATTAGAACTTAGTGATTAACTAGTATAATCAAGATTGCTATATTTAAACAAAATTAAATCAATTAGTATCGGAAGTTAAAAACTCAAACCATAAGCATTAGTGATTAACTAGTATAATCAAGTCCTTAATCCTAACTTCTCTTATTGCGCAAGAATGAAGTATTTCTCCCAATATATCACTTAAGTCTCTAATTGATTCATAATCTCCAAGCTTGTAAGTTCACTAATCATTCGATTGAACAAGTTGAGGTGTTCGAATAGATCTCCTCATTCACTCATCTAAAGCGAATACAATATCTCTTTCAAGAACGAAGGATTTCATCATGTAGATGCTTTTGAGTTTGAGCCATACCTCTAGAGCAGACTTGATTTCCACCACATATGAAAGGGCCTTATCCGATAGATTCAATTGAATCGCATTGCACACCCTCTCCTCCATGTCGACCCAATCATCATCGGTGATGGTGGCCGGCTTGTTTGATCTTCTGAGAAGAACCTTTTATAAATCTATTGAATCAACGGATCCTTTGTCCTTCTTTGCCATAGTGTAAAATTATTCTTCCCAGTGAGTCATTTGATATGGAATCAAATAGTCAAACCCTGTCCAGCCATCTAATCAAAACTCGTAGTACATGAATAAAGAACTTGGATTGCTCTAATTCCAATTGATGTGCAAAAGAGCACCTTAACTAGATGAGATGAAAAAGAAAAAACAAGAATAATTAAGAACACAAAGATTTACGTCGTTCGGCAAAAACATCCGCCTACATCCACCGGGGGAGGATTTCTTATTAGAAAATATTTACATACAAGGTACGATGCTAAACAAATAGATCCTCGAATTCCCACTTCCCTAATCCTAATAGGAAAGGAATTCCACCCTAAAGATCTTATTAGTTTATGAAACTAACTAACAAATCTTTGGTAATTATCCTCCCAAAATTAGGAATATCATGGCATATTCCAATTACATTGAATTAGGACTATTTCCCATGAAATCCCATGTAGATAGGTCTAAAATAGGAAATAAACTTCGTGGAATTCAAGACAACATCAACAACCTACCATCTGAGCTTACCAAAACTCAAGCTCAAGTTCATATATAACACTATTATAATTGAGTCAAGCTCAATCCAAAATATTTTATATGTGATCAAGCTCGAGCTGAGTTTCAAGCCCCGAGGATGCAGGTCGAGTCGAGCTCGAGCTTTGCACCGTATTGACTTGACTCAGCTCAATTACAACTCTATGAACCACGTTGTCTAGGCATTCATGCACCGCTGAATGGGGTCCCGGGCTTGCAAATGTAACTATTGATCAATAGACCATTCGCATGTTTCAAGGACATGAAAACTAGTCAAAAACATACTGTAAAATGCATTACCGCATCATCTAGAGAAGGTTGACCAGAATTATTTTCCCTTTTACCAAGACAGTAAAAGTTAAGGTAGTCCTGAGGATGAGAATCACCAGGCGCCATTTGCTTCAGTTGACGTGCAACAACTTCATACATCATTTGCATGGTCTGGTTCTGGGAAAAAAGTAAGGAAAATAGTGTAAAAGAATCAGATTATGTGAGATTTCAGTCACCAGAGAATTAGAAACACATAATATTTTGTATAACTATTCGATTTAGTATTTTATGGCTAATGTGGTGTGTGAGGAGTGGGAGATGGTATTAGAGAATACTTTGCACAGCATTAAGCATAGACATCCGGAATTAGTGAGAAAGCATATTCTCTAATTGGCTGGACACCTAAATGGAATCATCAATTACGTAGTATTTGCTACTCTATAGTATGTAGTAATTTCTGCCCATCGTCATGTAAAGAGTGTCCTTGTCCATCGTGCTCTATATACTGCCTCTCGCCATCTTCCCTATCAAACAAAAGCACCAAAGTTTACGCACATCTACAAAAACACATTCATGTCTGCACCTACCTGCCAAAAGAGAATCTCTTGGATTGCAGCTGACTTGGGATCACCTTCAGGCCACATTGGTATGACAATATATACAGCAAATCTCTGCTTAGCTCTAATTTTGCTAGCAATCTTCAAGGCTCCAATGCCAAATCACCTCAGCGACTTCATAGGACATTTCTACAATAAAACGCATTTAACCAATTTTTTGAGCGGTACTCAATATTTTTTCTCCAACTACAAATATATCTCAAATATAGATAGGAAACGTGTACTTGCAACATAAAAGTCATGATATTCACCTGCAGGTTGAGCAGACCTAATTGCCTGAATGTAAGCTGTCTGAATGCTTCTGTCTACTACTGCATCTTTTTTCAATATATACAAATGTAACTATAAGATTCTGCAGCTTTAAGTTTGAACTAGAGAGAGATTCCTACTCCAGCACAGGTCCATTAATATGATGTTCTTCACCTAATTGCCTAGACGTGTGCTATCATGTGACTCAGTCGATGTAGGACTCAATATCCAAGAGATACGGCCTATTTTTAATAAGGCCGATTTTTTTTTCCTTTTGACAAACCATCTTGATGCTTTCCTCCAACGTTGCTCAAAGTTCATCAGTACATCATATGCAGCAGGCCCTTCAATCCTGCAGTGCAAGTCGTGCCACGGTTGTCTTGGAGCTTTCATTCCAGCCTGACAGATACAAAGTAAAGACACTCACTGGAAGAAAATCAAGAGATAATACCAACTTGTGCAGCAACTACCAATGGTACCAAAGTCCAAGGAACATTTTCGCAATTTAATGCTTGACTCAACAAGTACAAAAACTTAATTTAGTTGAATCTATCTCGCTCATGTTATACTTGTCCATGGAACAAATTAAGATTGAAATGATACAAAGAGCTCACTTGTATCGTGAAAAATTCAAGAAATAGACTAGAACTTGTGGCCTCCGGCCACTTTCATAATCCAGAAGTTTAAATATGCTTTTGTGCCTTTCGCAAGGCTGTCAAAGGTTAAGTTCACTATATGCTCATAAATGTGAAAGACAATAAATTCTGAAAAACAAGGTTATAAAAATTCACAGATTTTAATTATCATTTAACTCTTAAAATTTTAATGCTACCACGACACTTATGATCGTAATTCATCATATGCGACAAAGTTAATATAATTAGAAATAGGCAGACTGTTATAATGGAGATGGTACATCAGTTCTTGAGTACAAGTATCACGCCACTCTTCATGCAGGAAAGTTGGGAAAAAGAACGGGCTCAAAAGACTTCTATCACTCCAGAGCCTAAAATTTGACCTACATTATAAGACAGTTCACACAAGAGTATTTAATAGAAAAGAAAAGCTGCTTGGCAAAAAGCATAGACAAACGACTCACAGGAAATGTAGGATTGTGAAAGTCATCCTTAAAAACAGTGTCAAGATCGCGAAATAGCCGATGCTCAGGTGTATCATATCGCCCGTCACAGAGATCAATTCCTCCGATAAATGCAGTTATTTTTCGGTAATCACCCGATGCCTCGGTGTCCACTAGGACGCATTTTTGATGGTGTGTGAACATGGATCCAACAACCTGGAGAAAAAAATAATACAGTCCAAGCTTGTAACAGTTATCTGGGTTATCAGAATTACCACAACACCACATAAGGAACTCCAGCAAGAAAGAGGATAAAGCGTCCATTCTCACAAGATTTATGCAGCCATGTTTAAGTAAAACGAATGCACAGTACAAAGCAAAGCTTATCCCTTAAGATAATCATTCCAAATTAATGAATGAGGACTATGTGTAGCACAGAATCTTCCTTAGAAAGTAGAGTACCTTTACGGTACCCCAAAATTGCAAGGAAACTTCATAAACAAGTGTTCAACTTTAAAAGTATGAAAAGGGACATTAGCTCTATGAGTGGGCCAGGCAATGGCAAATGACAAAGAGACCCAAATGACAAAGAGACCCCGTCTGTCCAAAGCTAGTGCTAATCTCTAGATTTTGATAAAAGGTCCATGTGGTGAAACTGCAAGAATTCAAGGAAAAGCATACCTGCTGTTTAATATAGCCAAGCTTACTGCTGGCATTACGCGGCGCGAACACACAGTTCACTGAAGAATTCTTGAAAAAATCTCTAGTTTCTTCATCACGTATCTGCATCACCCCTTCCTGCAAGAAATGCCGCCGTGCACCCTTATTCATTTGTAGGGACAATATCGGGAACAAAGAGAGAGACACTATCCCCTAATTCCTCACTACACAAGTGGTCCTCGTAGCAAATACACTAACCATTATTATACTCTGGACAACAGGACCAACAACAACATAGTAATCGCCGATGCCACATGCCACCTCAATATACTAAAATAAGCAGATGGAAGCATGTGATCAAGCGCCATCCAACTTAAACAAACAACTTCTCACCTTGTTAATAAAATGCTTGTCACGCGAAGTCTTATCATCCAAAATCAACAACAAAACGCGCACCCCCTCTTCTGACTTATACTTGAGCAATTCACCAAGCGTCAAGTCCCCACCTCGCGGCATTGGCCGGGTCTGGGTACGCTCTCTAGTGAGCTTAATATTATAAGAAACCGACCAACCAACAATGTATATCAAATGGTGAGCCTCAGATATGGCGTGACAAATATCCTCCCAACACTTCTCATGCCTATAGACGCCTCCAGCATCACTCTCCAACTCAATATAAGGCGACATCCCATCGACCACATGAGCGTCCTGATACAGCCTGAGGCCACACCCTTTTCTCAAGGGGAAATAAGTGTGCCTCACTCCCCGATGGTTAGGATCTCCGGCAATGCCGAACTGGTACACCGGGTTCTTCTCCACGGGCGTGAACTTCAGCTCGAGCTGGAGGCGGGAATTCGGCTTCGCTAAGGGTCCTCTCAGCGGGAACGAACCGGAGATGACCTCGCCAGATTTAATTTCTCGCGCCGAGATATTAACAGTGCCGATCAGCTGCGCGCAGAACAGGTTGCTGTTCTTCACGCGGAACTCCAAGTCGACGGCGCGGTGAGCCAGGGGGATACGGAACCGCTGGTCCCACCAGGGGTTCTGCATGTTGTGGAGGATGCGAGTGCGGGCGATGGGGGCGTGGGGGACGCGGACGGTGACGTAGGGGTCGGAGGTGATGACCTTCCCTGGGCAGCGGGCGTCGTGGTCGCTGCGGTCCAGGAATGGGGAGGCAGGGGCAGGGTCGGGGGAGCGGGGAGGCCGGGCGCAGGCGGAGAGGCACCGGCGGAGGCGGCCGGAGACCATGTCCATGTTGGGGAGGTTGGAGGCGGAGATGATGTGGAGGTCGAGGTCGCCGTGGAGGTAGCCATGGGAGAGATTGGAAGATGACGGAGATGGAAGGGCAGATGGGTTGACAGAGAAAGGCATGGTGGATGAGATGGCCGGGGGATGGATGATATGGCCGGGAGAGTCGGTCGGAGAAGTGCCTTTCTTGAGGAAGAAGAGAGAGCAAGGAATCATGCGCAGAGAGAGAAAGCCAAGGGGACTTTGCAGGCTTCACCGTTTCAGGAGGAGCACACGAGATGAGGGCAACGGTGAAATTGGCGGCGCCGTGCATGTCGCCGACATTTCAAGAGACAAGACAGAGTGCGCGTGCGACGGTGGCCTGGTGCCAGCGCCAGCACCAGCACCTCGTATCCATTCCATCGATTAGTCACGTGTACGCTGATTGGGCCCCACCTGACTTCGTCGTAAACGCTTCAAAATTCTTCTGTTTGGCTCCCTCTCGCGCGCTTCCCTCTCTCCCTCCTCTCGCTGTCAACTCATCGTGTTCTTCTCTCGAGAAAGATGATGTCACAGATGTCACAATATTGTATATAAGTTATGGCACTTGATATCATTGTTTCCAAACCATGACTACCAGAGTTTGTAGTTCAGAAAACAAGGGATGCATAGTGGAAACCATCACGAGTGTTGCGTGTGAATTATGTTAGAAAGGTCGTACATTGGATATGAGTCCAACTAGATACATCAATTGGCTCAAACTTGACCACCCTCTTAACGATTTCCCTAGAAGAAGGTATTTGGCTTCTACTATGTGCTCTCGACAACAAAAATAATGCCACATAGTCTCTTTCTAGAAGAAAGTATTAGGTTTCTACTACGCACTCCAGACAATAAGAATATCTCACTAAACACACAAACAACTCACATGGAATGACACCAAGCACGCAAACGACAACTCGCATCGAATGACGTGTCACGGTGGTGACACGCAAACGACAATGAGAAGGATGCCGCATAGTCTCACTAAACACGCAAACGACGACTCGCAAGATGCCACATAGGGTATATTTGGTTTAGGATTCCCAATGAACTTTTAGCCTCCAAAACCTCTTGGGAAATACTAGACTGTTTGGCAACCATTTTGAAATAGCTTTCAAGTGAAAGTGAAAGTTGGCATTAGGAATGCTGAAAACCCAATGTTAATAGGGACTAGCTTTGAACTTTCAGCATTTGGCCAAATTCTGAAATTTAATTTTTTTCTTCCAAAACTATCCTCACTCATTCTTCAAATTTCTGATTTTGCCCTCATTATTTTTTTTAAATGCCAAAATAATGCTAAAAAAATCAAATATATATAAATGCTAAAATAATTAAATATATTTTGACTTTTAAAAAAATTATTTATATATTTGATTTTTTAGCATTATTGTCAAAATTTATATTTAAAAAGTTGCATACATTATTTTTTTCAATTTTAAAAAAATAAACATTAAAAAATTCCGACGAAGGGTATGGTCTTTTTTAAAAAAAAATATATATATGTATTTGATTTCTTAGCATTATTTTCAAATTTATATTTAAAAAGTCGCATACATTATTTTTTCAAATTTTAAAAATTAAAAATTAAAAAAAATTTGACGGAGGATTTGGTCTTTTTAATATATATATTAGTATCATTTTCAAAATTTATATTTAAAAATTTGAATACATTATTTTTTTCAATTTTAAAAAATTAAAAATTTAAAAATTCTGATGAAGGGTTTGGTCTTTTTAAATAAAAAAAATATATATATATATATATATTATTTGATTTTTAGCATTATTTTCAAATTTATATTTAAAAAGTTGCATACATTATTTTTTCAATTTTAAACAAATAAAAATTAAAAAATTTCCATGACAGATTTGGTCTTTTTTTTTAATTATATATATGTATTTGATTTTTTTAGCATTTTGTAAAAAATTATATTTAAAAATTGCATACATCATTTTTTTTTTTTTTTTTTTTCAATTTTAAGCAAATAAAAATTTAAAAATTCCAATGAAGGGTTTGATCTTTTTAAAAAAAAATTATATATGTATTCCATTTTTTTAGTATTATTGTCAAAATTTATATTTAAAAAGTTGCATACATTATTTTTTCAATTTTAAACAAATAAAATTTAAAAAGATAATATTAATCACCCAAAGAGCTTTTCAAATGTGTTTTCTACCAAACAGCATTTCTCTCAAAGTTGCTTCTCAAAGCATAGTTTATCAAACGGCATTTGCATTTGTCTAAAGTCCTTTAGGCTAAACTAATTTGCATTTTCCCAATTGGCTTTCAAAATGCTGAACTAAACACACCCATAGTCTCACCAAACACGCAAACGACAACTCGCAAGATGCCACATAATCTCACCAAACACGCAAACGACAACTTCCATAGAATGATGTGTCACAGCTATGACTAGTTTCACCAAACACGCAAACGATAACTCGCACGGGATGACATGTCACGGCTATGACTGGGAAGAAAAGGAAGTGAGGAGAGAGAGAGTGATCAGAGTTGCAATTTGAGAAAAAAAAAAAAGAGAGAGAGAGAAATTTGAAGTTAGTAATAAAGTGGGGATGGAATAAAGAGGCGATGGAGCCATGTTGAGATGTGACTCATATTTCCTATCCATTGGGATAGTTGGTGAAGGATGAAGAAGAAAAGGAAGTGAAGAGAGAGAGAAAGACACCGAGAGAGAGAGAGAGTAATGGGAGCTACAATTTGAGAAAGATAGAAAAAGAGAAATTTAAAGTGGGAGTGGAGCTGTGTTGAGATGTGATTCATATTCCCTATCCATTGGGATAGTTGGTGAAGGATGAAGAAGAAAAGGAAGTGAAGAGAGAGAGAGAGAGTAATGGGAGCTGCAATTTGAGAAAGATAGAAAAAGAGAAATTTAAAGTGAGAGTAATAGGAGCTGCAATTCTCTTTCTCGTTTTTACTTTCTATTTTCTATGTGATTATCTAGCAAATCAGTTGTGTACATATGGCAACTGATTAATGAACTCAAAAGAATCCCGTGTGACACTATCCAATATTGGGCGTCTAAAAATTACAATAGAAGTTTTTAACCCGATGATAGGTTCTTGCGACGGTATCACATGAGATAAAAAGTTACTTTAAATTGAGATATGTACAAACAGTAAGGGTTTGGTATAACTTGTCACAAATGAATTTTATAATGGGTGAAAAATTATGATTAGTCGATGAAATCCCATCATCACCATTGTGACTTGACATAGCTCTTCGGATTGAATTATAATGTATATATCACATGAAATATATTCTTCAGTGAGATGAAATAATGATACAAATTTTTCTAATACGCATTCTCGGAACGGGGCCTCTAAGTCGGGTCGCGAGGACCTCATGTCTTGTCTAGGCTTTAGAGATCATGGAGCTGGTCACACGATCACTTAGGCCGATGCCATCTCCTCCCTCTACACAATCAGACCAACCCATGAAGGAAAGAGGAGGTGCACGGACTCACGGTGAACCAGTTGACATGTGACTGCTCCACCGCATCATAGCCGTAGCATGACATCTTGAAACTTCCTCGCTTCCTAATGTTATTTAGGCTATTAAGATGATTCATGGTCTTAATGAATTGTTCGATAGCTTTGATTAATTACGAACCTGTTGATGAATTTGTTAAGTTAGGAAATTTTTAAAAAATTAGCTTTTGAAGCTGTGATATTTAAGTATGTGACTTTGTTAAGGATTATTAAATCTTTTAAAGGGTCAGAAAGGGTGACGCGAGTTAGAATCGATGAAAATGCTTTGAAGGTTCATGAACGTAGAACTTAATGGTTTTCACAATATCTGATTATAAGTCATAATTGAGATAAATCAATTGGTGAAGTAATTTTACTGTACTAATTTTAATATGGATAAGTGAATAAAAATTAGCGCATGAGTTTGTTATCGCAGATTGATAGTAAAAAACGTGTCTGCATAGTATTTTTTAGGCATGACCAAATGGCTAGATAGGCATATAGGATGATTATCAAAAGTGAAAATTCATTGAGTTTGTTTCACGGGAATTTCTTCGGTACCAAAATATCTTTCATGGGAATATTTTTTTTGTCGATAATTGTAGGTAGTCACATTAGTAACAACATTATTGATTTGTAGACGAGTGTTGAATTAGGTGTTTGATTTGCTTAACTAGTGTTAATTCGAGATTGCATCACTCAAACTTTCCATCCAAGGCAAGTGAATCTCTATGGGGTAAACTGGGTTGATTCTCTTAGTAATCTTGATCCTTATTTGGTTTTAGCTTAAAGTATAAATAATATTATCCATTCATGTTGTTAGAAGAAGTTAATGATTACCTGATGAGCTAATAAGACGCAAAATTATGTATAGATGAATTTATATGATTTTGTATCATGGGTAATGCCATGTGGATTTAAGGTGAGAATGATGGCCATTGATGCCTTTATCTTGAAATTGTTATTGATATTGCATGAAAGATCCATTGTGTTTATGATGCCATTAGAAGATGCTATGAGTTGTTGTATAGATAATGGATATATTTCATAAATAAAAACATGGTTGAATGATTTCAAGAGGATTTTGAATGACTTTGACAAGTAGAGGTATTAGAAAGATGAAACTATGAATGTAAACAGATGCAATAGTCATTTTGTGTCGTACAAGAAAGAAAAGAAATATATATATATATATATATATATATATATATATATATATTCATGGCATATAAATTCTTCTGCTAACAGCGAACTACATTAGTCAAAATTATTGATTAGTGATTAAGTTAGATTAATTAAAGGAAATGAAATTTGGTAAAAAAAATGTAAGAATTGTAGAATGGGGGCAATTTCGTAATTTCAATAAGTTAAGGTCTCATATTGTAACTGAAAACTATGGGAGCTGTTTACACTTATGGTGGTAGGTTCTTGGTTTATTACAAAATTAATTAACATTTTATCTAACTAGTCAAAATTTGCACTTAAAACCATTTTGAAAAGTGGATTGTTTTGATAAGTTAATATAGTGTTAGATTTTCACATGGATCAATTAGCAAATATATAGAATTTAGTACTTAATTTGATTAGTAAATCTAGATTAAGAGAAAATTGAGAAATAAGCCACGTTGGAATTAATGCCTCGCAATTTGCATTGATGATAATCTGCAACATGTACGGTAGAGATGTTAAGACGCATAGAATTTTTCAAAAGCCCACTTTACAATATGGAAAGTATCGGGAGATTAATGTTGATATACATGGTTATGTAATTGTTATTGGATGTGCATGCAATTCGTGCCATGCATGAAACGAAACGAAAAAGATAAGCATACACAGGATTATAAGTCTAGGTGTACATTTTAGTTGTAATGCCAAATTGGGGATATTCACAAAATCATAAGTACTTAATTGCCCTTTTCAAAACTCAATCACATTTTTGTCATAAATCTTAGGACTTTTAGTGCACAAATATACGTGTATCTTACAAGATTCCAAGTATTTCCCATGAAGTAAAATTAAATTTTGAATGCCATAAAATTTGCCAAAAGTCACCCCAAATAAATATTTGGAGGGATAGAATGAATGAATATGTGCCAAGAATTATCTCATAAAATGATTCTTGCATCTCTGAGATTTACTCATTTCAAACTGTAGGCATCAAATACTTCATAAAAAGCGAAGTTGTTTTCAACTACATTTGTACACCGATTTCCACGTTACATCTATTTCCTCTAAAACAGAAGCACAGATGCACCCAGATTGTAATAACAGAAACCTTCAAACCAAAGTCCAAGTGATACCGAGCTGTTCAAATATGATATGCAATATCGAATTCGACCCGACTTGGCTCGCTTACCATTTACCACCCTATAAACCATGCTATGCATTCATGCACTGCTGAATAGGGTCTTGAGCTTGCAAACTCGATGATTAGTGAAATAGATCATTGGCAAGTAGTCAAAATTCGACTTTCAAGGACCTTAAAACAAGTCAAAAACACACTGTAAAAAGCATTACCCCATTAGCTGGAGAAGGTTGACCAGAAATGTCTTCCCTTTTGCCGAAGCAGTAAAAAATAAGGTAGTCCCGAGGATGAGAATCTGTGAGCTGCATTTGCTTGAGTTCACGTGCAGCCACTTGACAAGTCATTTGCATGGTCTGGTTCTGGAACAGAAATAAGGCAAAAGTGGGACATCCGAATTTTTCATAAGGCTAAGAACTATTTATCTTAAGAATTAGGTTGACGCGTAGAATTAATAATTGGATTGTAAATTGTGTGAGGCACAAAAGATCATTTTCGACGAATGTAATCGTCTCAGGTTCGACGAGTTGGAAAATTAATGAACGTTGATGCATACGTGGATAGTTAAAGTGGTGTCAACTAATCTACTGTCATCTTGATTTTTGATGGGTACAAATATCCTTCAAATTATATGTTGTGATTGTCAAGTTTCAAATTATTCTAACTCAAGATTTTCCTAAATGTTCAATATGGTTTAACCATAATTTTGGTGAATTCAGATGTCATCGATTATTTTACATTGTTTAAACTTTAGATGATTAGTACTAATTATTATTTATTTATACAAATGATGTCATGGGTTATTCGGTTATAATAATCATCTTTACTTTGGGTAAAATGTATAGAGGTTTACTCATATACATGGCTAAAGGAGAATGAACTCTCCTCAAATGGCATTATTCCATATGCCACTTATCTCTTAAAATCCTTTGCATGAGAGACCACATGTCTCTTGAGAGAAGTTCGCATGAGATCTCTTGAAAGAGATTTGCATGAGAGGCCACATAATGCCCACATATCCTCGCAATGTCTCCTGCATGTATCACAGGCCGATCGTTTGGGATCGTAACCATGCGGCGACTTAGGCTCTTTTGGGATCATTTGGATCATTAGGGTGCTTAAGTCAAGCTTTGCTTGGATTGATCACTCGCTCGCTCGCTCATCTGGATCGTAGAGGGAGAAAGTTTATAGAGAAAGAACCCCTAAAAGAGAAAAATGAGCTTTAGATTACTTAATGGTTGGATTGATACAAATAAGGGGAAAGACACCCATTTTATACTTGAGGCCCTCATATTACAACTATTGATGAGATTTTATTCGGCGGACAAGATCATACCGCCCAACCTACCAATTACTGACATTCATGCCGAGAGAGTTCTAGACCCCGGCGCAATTATTGTATCGCCTGCCCTTGGAACATTCCGGAAGCTTTTTGCGGGAAACCCGAGCAATCTCGAGAGGTCTTCCTCGAAAATGCACGGTCCCTTAGTCACGGGAACCTCGCGACTATGACATTCTCCCTCACTCATTCAAGCGACACCCTCATCACTCTCGGCTCAAAGAGCGATCTTCTTGGCACGAGCTTGAGCCCTCTTGTTCCAATTTTGCTTGGTTCTTAGCCTCTTGAACGGTGGACAATACCGCTCCAACTTCGGCTCGGGCATGGCACACGGCAAGCACTCAACCTCGAGGAAGAGCACTTGGATCATCATGTCGCGAGTTGGAGTAAGAGAATCCAACTCTACCTTTGGCTTCTTCAAGGATGGTGGCTTTGGTTGTGACTCGGTCATGCACTTCTCGGCCTTCAGACTTTTTTCAAGGTGTCGAATCATGGCGATGGTCTTGGTGTTGATCGCTCCTTTCATTATGGGGATCATCACCAAGCATTGTGGATTGAGGATCATAATGGTTTTGGTCCTCATGTCGATCATGGACTTCACACTATGAAAGAATTGCATACCCAAAATGATATCACAGTCATTGAGGGGGATCACCTCGATGTTGCGACCTACCCTTGAGAGAGGGAATAAGTTTAGGGGTATTGCCTAAAAGATGGGCCTATGGCCCATAATCAAGTACGGGCTCTCCCAAGCCCATATCTCGCGCGACATTGGAGGGTTCATAAGAATTTTATAATGAGTCGTCACTAGCCTATTGGGATCAACTAGAAACCAAGTGAGATATGAGAGTGTACCTTACTTCCTACGCAATCAGAGAATCTAAGTTCGAAGACTTAACTACACTAATTAACAAATTAGTGCCCCATTCAGTATTTAATCTTGTTCATTTTAAAATAAAATAAAAAAGATATTTTCATCAAGCAGTTTGAATTGATTTTATACCTATCCACTAACATGTGAGATGATCATACTAGTGCACAACCATTAACGTAACAATTAGCAACCAAGGGAAGCATTAAATACATTTCACAAGATAGCAAAGATTTAACTCTAAGGAAAAGATAAATGGTAATCCCAACCAGACTAAAGGGGAGCCAAAATCAATGTACCAATATTGCACAATCAAGAATATTCGTCTTTAAGGACAACTAAAACTTTAAGGTAAAGTCCTAATGGCTTGATCTCAAGATTCTAAATTAAAAGACTTCCATTTTTTAGGAGAAAATAACCAAAAGATTAATTTTAACCTTTTTCAATATTTTTTATTTTTATTTTTTATAGATTTTTTTGATTTTTGGAAAATTGAATTTTTGAATTTTCCAAAACGTTCTGGATTTTTTTAATCTTTTTGAATTTTTTTTTGTTATTTTTCTAATTACTATTGAAATGTTTAGACTTTTCCGAATTTTGGAATTTTCTAAGAATTTTTAATTTTTCTTAATTTTTTAATATTTTTGAATTTTTTCAATATATTAAATTATATTCGGAACAGCGGGTGTGGACTGTAAACCCGATCCGAATCGCCAACCCAAACCAAACCCGGATCCGACCCGATCAGATTAAAAAAGAAACTTTTCTATACTTTTTTTTAAAAAATTCTATATATTTTCTTTTTTTCCTCTTTTTGTCTGTTCCCTATTCTGTCTTATTAGCATACACTCCTTCATGCCTTCATGCCTTCATGCCCTCTTCTTCGTCGAACGTCTGCATCCACCGTCTTTTCTTTCCTTCTGTCTTTTTCCATTTCTTTTCATTACTCCTTTTTTTTTCTTTTTTTCTTTTCTTTTTCATTTCCTCTTGGCGTTCTTCTTCACGTGCCTTTTCTTCGTGCGTCTTCTTCTTCCCCGACGCTTCTTCCTCATTCTGCGCCATCTTCACCAAACCAAAATCAACACCACGGTGAACCCTCACCGATATTCGGGGGGTCGCCAAGCTACCATCTGGCGCCGGTCATTCTTTCCGACCGACGATGACCACCGTCGGTCACTTATTCTGGTGACCACTAACTCATTTTCCGGCATGAAGAAAAACCTCGACGACTCGAATACACACGAATATTTCTCGTGAACACTACGAAAACACCATGAATATGAGCAAAGAAAGCAGGATTCAGCAGGCATGGGGGCAAAAACGAGTTGGTCTTGCCTTAAAACATGAACAGCTCTTCGGTTTTCTTTAAGGCATTTCATCAAACACATAAAACGCACTAGGGATAAACATAGACTCGTTCGGGGCTCGGGTTCGGGCCAAGATCAACACGCGATACACAAACACTATTCCAAATCGGCTTACGGACAAGTTTATCGGCATTCAACTTGAGTTTGAACAAAAATAACAAGTCTCGACCATAACACTGAACACAAACAAACATTTGTATAAAGCATTACAATTAGCATACATACGCTGTCTGAGGAAGAACAGGAGCACGATGGAATTTCGGGCGAGGACCGAGACCGAAGCTCATGCGAATTGGTCGACCACGAGCTCTGGTTCGACGCCCCGCGAAAAAAAGGGCAGACGTACTCAGGAATGACCTCCCCGGTTTGAGGGGGGTGGGGGGAAGCGCAGCGGCAAACAGCAGCTGATCAACGAACTCCGACGACAGTTGACCACCTTCTCGAGCTCCCTTACTCTCTGCTTCTCTCCCTCTCACTCACTCAAAACTCTCCCGAGTTCCCCCACTCTCTGCCTCTGTTGCTCTCTCTCAGCCACAACCTAGCCTCTCCAAAAAAAAAACTGAAATAAGCCCTCCTCTCTCCCTCTTAAAGGCGACAGGCAAGCACGCATGGCTTCTGCCGCTATCAGCCTGCCTGCCGGCCGGATCCCGACCCGCTTATCACCGCTGTTTTTGCTTTCTGCTCCTGTACGTCTTTGTCACCACAGAGGAGCGCGCGTCGCGTGAGGGAGCAAGGAGGAAGAAGATGGCGCGTGGGCCGGGCCAGGAAAAGAACAAAGGAAATGGGTTTGGCCCAAGAAAGAAAAAGGAAGGTGAGAAGAAGAAGGGAAAAGAGAGAAGGCCAGGCCAGCCTAGCCCCGGCCCGATCTTGCTTTCCGTTTTTTTTTTTTAAGTAATAACTTTTAAAAAACAGTTCTTTTAATTAATTTTTTTATTATAAAAGGATCTATTTCTATTAATGCAAATTTTTCTAATGTCTATATGCCATGCAATTTAATGAAAACGCGATACATTTTAATGAAAATTATTTACTTTACTTAACTTTTTTACTTCTTTTTTTAAATCTTTTGTTTAAAGACTAATCCCTATTTATCTATGCAATTAAGTTCCAATAAAAATAGTAAAATTAAGTTGTCAACACTCAAATGAGAACTTGTCCTTCCATCCTCTTATTCGGACGTCGACGTAAGGAGTTGTTCCTATGCCCTAGCTACCAGGATGGACATGAACATGTTCGAAGGGCCCATGTCAATGAAGGTGTATAGGGCTCGCCCACATACCTCGATCTTTACAAAGAACATGTTCGTGTTAGAGGTAGTTTCCTCCTTTTTGAAGGCGACTGGGCTTGAACGACATTGATGTACTTCATAGTTCCAAGCCGGATTTGTCGCTTTTCTTCTTTGGGCTCCTCCTCTTCTACAGCAAGGAGAGCATTGATCTTGCCCTTCTTCGAGCACTTTTGAGTCCAATGCAAACCTTTGCAAATGAAACAAGGAGATGGCGGGGGTTGGTCAAACTTAATCATAGTGTAATCCACCTCGGATCAACCTTTTTGGAAGGATGACTTGGACACTCCTTCTCCCCATGACTTGGCTCAAACGCCTTGGTCGTGTGGGCCTTGGGGAGTGTTTCCTCCTTCATCCTCGGAGGATCGATCCGACCTCCAATCCCTTGCTTGCTTCTTCGGTTCAGCCTTGGTGAGGTCGATAAGGGATCCGACCACACTTAGTGCTCTCGTGAGACTATTGACGTCCCGACATTTAAGCTCAAGTTGCGCCCATCGCTTAAGTCTATCCATGAACGTTCCGAGAGCCTCCTCCTCTCCGAAATTGTGGATTTGGAGTTTGAGCTCGGTGAATTCCTTCACATACTCTTGAATCATCCCTCTTTGTTTGAGGCAATAGAGCTTGCTACAAGCCTCTTGCTGACAAATTCGGGGAAGAAGTAGTCCTGAAACTCCTTCACGAAGTCGTCCCATGTGTTCATAGGATCAGTACCGCACTATGTATCAGTGAGGAACATTGAAGAGGTTCTAGCCTTGATCACTTCATATTGAATGTTGACAGCACTAAAGTACTGCTTCATGCTCCATACAAATTGTTCACCTCCTTGGCAGATTGGTTGCCTTTGAATTCTTTGGGCTTCAGTACCTCTAGCTTGGGCATCGCTTGCATGGGCATCATCCCATTTGTGATGCTCATCTTGCATAGGGCAAGCTCGGTCTTGAGCTCTTGAATCTCCGCCTTCATGGCTTTAACCTCGTCCCTACAAGAATCCTCTTCCTCAATCACTTGGACTCGATCCCTTAGAAAGTCAATTGACGCTTCAAGGGCTTCGTCCTTGTCATGCAATGGGGTCATAGCTTGGTTGATGCTGTTCGTGAAGTCTTCATGGAGCGAGACCTCAATTTCCATGATGTGGTCCCTCACATCATCGAGTCCTTCCATGAACTCGGTCATGGCACTCTTTACCTTCACGAGCTTCTCATCAAGCGCAGCTATAGCGTCCATCGAGGCTTCTCTTCTCTTGCTTCTACCACAGGTGTCCTTGATTTGGACAACCTCTACATCCATAACAGCATCTTGGCTCAACATTCTCTCGAACAGCTGGTGCTCCTCAATCTCTCGAAACAAATCTCCCTTCTTGCTCTGATACCACACTTAGGCTCTTTTGGGATCGCTCGAATCATCGGGGCACCTAAGCCAAGCCTTGCTCAAATCAATCGCTCACTCACCCAAATTGTAAAGGAAGAAAGTTTCTAGATAGAGAAGCTTTGGAAGAGAGAAAAGAGCTTTAGATTAGTGAATAGTTGTATGGATACAAATGAGGAAGAGGGCACCCCTTTTATACTTGAGGCCCTCAGATTACAACTATTGATCGAAATTTCATCCGGCAGGCGAGATTGTATCACCCAACCTACTAACTACCGACATTCATGCCGAGAGAGTTCTAGACCTCAGTGCAATTAACGTATCACCCGCCCTTGGAATATTCCGGAAGCTCTTACTGTCACACCCCGATCCTCGGACGCGCGCCCATCATTCACTGGTCGATTAAATAATGACGTCCTATGACGTATCGCTGACTCATTCATTTTAACAAGCAAACGAAAGCATATAAAATATTCCCAGACAATAAAACAATGGGATATGAGAGTAGGACCATAAATCTCAAACTTGAAAAACAACCACACTTATATACATTGCAAACCAGTGCACATATATACAAGGCGAATTACCAAGTCAGATTCAACTTAAACAAGCTTAGAAAACAAAGTCTGCAGACAGGGATGGGGACTTCCAATCTACTCCCGGTCATCCTCCTCGACGATCTCTCATTCTTCTATGCTCCAGTTGAAGCCCACGGCTAAGTACTCTGGAGAATCAGGATCATCCAGCTTGGGATCCTTCGCAACCATCACCAATCCATCCTTAGGGTCGCAGTACCCTTACCAAAAGCATCCTCCATCACAAACAGAAGTATATTAGACTCCGGCATAGGGCCCTCTTTTCGTCCATCATCATAGTGGCGATATAATGCCCTGAACTGATGGGGCACCTTTTTAGGTAAACCCGCATCAACCCAAACTATGGATTTCACTAGCACATATTCTAATCCTTCATGGTGCCCGTGTATCGGAATGTGACAACCTATTTCTGTAATTTCTTCTAGTATACCACAATGCTCGGGAGGAACGGTGATACTGCCATCTAGGGACCTGAAATGTTATCCCACAACGGGGTGAGACGACGTCTCAGTGAGTTCTACCCCTTAAGACCTGATTAGAAAGCAAATACGCCCTAAGGGCTGCATAGGCACAATCACAAGTCAGAGGACTTACCTTGGCCTCAGTTCCTTCTTGTCAGACAATATAATTCAAACAATTATTTAATCAAATCAAATTATCGATCAATCGACTCAGTCGATTACATGTCACCACGACCTTCCCTTGGTCGGTACATTCAATATTATCTATAAGGTCCTATTAATTCAAGACTGCTCACCCAAAACTGAAAATATATAATATAACCCGTCCAAAGCTGATAATATAGTATATTATATATATGCTCTCCAAAAGCTAATAGATTATGGCCCCCGAGCCAATTCAGTATACTATATATGCTCGCCCAAAGCTAATAATACGTGCTCACCCAAAGCTGATAATATGTGCTCACCCAAAACTGATGATATGGTATACTATATATGCTCGCCCAAAGCTAATAAATTTAGACCCCCTGGCCAAAATAATATACCACTCCAATCATTTTGCCAATTTCTCATTTTTATCATACCCAATAAATAAATAAAAAAAACAGTTGTGTGTGGGTACACGGTCGGCCTTAGCCAAAATACCATAATTTCACCTCCATAAATCCCACTATTTTATATGGTCCACCCAAAATATTTTTAGCGCTATAGACCGACGCCCGGTAATTTTCCAATTAATTACCAAAATTAAACAAATTTAGGAATAAAATCCTAAAATCAAAATCAGGCAAAATTAGCGCAAATTAAAGCTCAAATAAATAAACAGATTGCACCACAATAACCAGCATAAAATTCCGGTCATCGGCTATCTTAGTCTAATTTTTGAAAATTAATTAATTACAAAAAATATTAAATAAATGCCAATAAATCCAACTTAGGCCCGTAATGTCTAATTGGATGTCGAAACGGACTCGGAAAATTTTTTAGACTCGTTAAATAAATACTAGAGTTTATTTACTCATTAATTGCATTAACTAACCACATAACATGCATCGGCATTTAATTAAGGGATAAGTGCTACAAAAGTCCAAAAAACTTGTCACGAAAATGCATTTGAGTCATAAAACTTGCAAAAGTGCAAATAAGTCCTAAAACTTATCAAAATGTTTCATTTGAGTCATAAAGTTAACACCGTTAGCATTTTCCGTTAAAAATGCTGACATAGCATTTTAAATAATTTTTTATTTTCCATGTGCATTTTTTAATTATTTTTATTCATTTTTAAAAAATAGATTTAAAAACTAAATAATTAGATTTATTCATTTTATTTTATTTTCACCAAAAACTAAAAAGAAAAGTTAAAAAATTTATTTTTAAAAAAATCAGCGGTTCCTCTCCCCCGCCGCCGCTACCCATCGCCGAAGGGGCCGGCGACGACTTGCCCAAGGCGGGCGATGGTCGCCGACCCCCCGCGAGGGCCGGCGGGCCCAGATCTAGGCACCCTCACAGCAGGGTGCACCGCTCATCCCCAAACGTCACGAACACCCAGAGGAGCTCCTTTGTCATGATCCTCCCATCGTGGTCCTTGTCGAAGAACTCAAACGTCTCCCGCAGCTCGGCGTCATCGCAGGCCGGCTCGCACGCCGACCCCACTCAGCTCAACAACTCCTCGATGCTCACGGCGGTGTCCTCCCCCTCGCCGTGGCACCCACCTCGAGGCCTCGGCGGCCCTCGCCTAGGGCCGGCGGGGCTCGCCCAAAACTGGCTACGCTGCCCGAATGCTGGCAAGCCTCGCCGGCCCTAAGCGAGGGCCGCCAAGGCCTCGCCCGGGCTGGCGACGATCGCTAGCCCCCAAGCAAGGGCTCGCCGGCCCCGGTGAGGGCCGGCATGCCTAGATCTAGGCACCCTCGCTCGCGTTAGGTGAGGGTCGTCGGCCCTCTCTTGGGGTCGGCGAGCCCTCACCCACGTCGAGTGAGGGTCGCCAACCCTCACCACAGTGCCGCCACCCCTCCCAAATTGGTGGTCGACTCCTCCTGCCCTTTTCTTTTTCTTTTTTTCTTTTTTTAACAATTTTTTAAAAATTGAATTTTAGTTTTTAAATATAATTTTTTTAAAATTGAATAAAAGACAGTTGGAAAATAAAAAATTATTTAAAATGCTACGTCAGCATTTTTAACGGAAAATGCTAACGGTGTTAACTTTATGACTTAAATGAAACATTTTGACAAGTTTTAGAACTTATTTGTACTTTTTGCAAGTTTTAGGACTCAAATGCATTTTCGTAACAAGTTTTAGGACTTCTGCAACACTTATCCCTTTAATTAAATCCGTTAATCTAATCTAACTATCCACTTAAACCATGCTTAACCTAAACTAATCAACCCTTAAGCGTCATTAACCTACTAAGCGAGGATTAGTAAGTTAACCTACTAGATATTCCTTGAATATTCGGTTCATCAAATTCATGAAGGCAGCGGAAGCATTTGTCAACCCGAATGGCATCACTGTGAACTCGTAATGACCATACTGAGTACAAAATGCTGATGATATCATGTCATCAAGTCGATCTTTGAAAATATCGACACTCCTTGCAACTGATCCAACAAATCATCGATCCTCGGGAGTGGATACTTGTTCTTGATCGTTACTTGATTGAGTTGCCGATAGTCGATGCACAAGCGCAATGAACCATCTTTCTTTTTCACAAACATAACTGGTGCTCCCTAAGGTGATACACTGGGACAAATAAATCATTTATCCAATAACTCCTACATCTGCACCTTCAATTCCTTTAACTTAGATAACGCCATTCGATAAGAAGCCTTAGAGATTGGCTCTGTCCCGAGGTGCTAGCTCAATTATGAACTCAATTTCTCTCTCTGACAGTAAGCCTGGAATTCCTTTGGAAAGACATCGAGAAATTCTTGCACCACAACAATGTCTTCCATCTTCACCTCCTCTACTGTCGTATCCACAACAGTTGTCATGTACCATTGACAACCCTCGTCTAACAAACGAGTTGCCTCTGGCGACGAGATCAAGATAATCGAGGGTCCTCCTCAATTTCCGACAAACTCAAAGCTCTTAGAGGGAAACTAAATCGCCTTGCGATAGCAGTCCATCTTAGCTTGTTGCTTAGTGAGCTAGTCCATGCTAATAATTAAATCAAAATCATACATGGGTAGGACTAATAAGTCTATTTTCCCCACTCACTCACCAATCACTAACTTGCAACCAGAGCAACCCAAAGCAGCAATAACTTTATTTTTCAATGATGTAGATATACTAATTGTCGACTCCAATAATACAGGACTAACTCCTATCAACTTAACATACTGCTCGGCAATAAAGCAATGGGTTGCTCCTAGATCGAATAAAGTGTAAGCGAGATGGTCATTCAACGATACTATACATGTGATCACGTCAGGCGCAGCTTCCACCTGACCTTGAGTGATGGCATATACCGTGCCTTGAACTAGGGGTCTAAGCTATCCTCCCTACGGCGCAATATGCGGTGCATACCCCCTAATCTGACCCATAGGTAGCGGCAACAGCAACTATGGTTGTCCTCTTGGTCTGTTGGGACAATCCCTGATCATGTGGCCTTGTTGGCCACATCCAAAAAAACACCCAGTCTTCGAGGACACGGAACTATACCATGTCGCCTTCCACAGAAGCAACACAGGCCATTCTGACTTGGCCCTAACTTTCCAACTCCGCCCTTCCTATTGGGCGGAATATGGAATCTACCTCCAGGCATGGGCCTCTTTCCCTGGCGAATCTCTCAGTGCGAAGCAAACCTCGATCCAAACGAGGTGACTTACTCGCTCAAGCTCCTTTCAAGCAACTATTCTCGACGATAGATCTCTCGGTAATCAATCAAATCGAACGACACCAACGGTTGCTTTAACTCTTGTCGAAAGCCATTCTTGAACCTTCGTGCCTTCTCCTCAAAATCTTCGATCAACCTTGGAGCATACTGAGATAGCTCCCCGAACTTGACCCCATATTAATCAACAGTCATTGTCTTCTGACGGAGACGCAGAAATTATTCTATTTGCTGCTCCCT
Organism: Eucalyptus grandis; assembly: GCF_016545825.1. Taxonomy (NCBI): domain Eukaryota; kingdom Viridiplantae; phylum Streptophyta; class Magnoliopsida; order Myrtales; family Myrtaceae; genus Eucalyptus; species Eucalyptus grandis. Next base: position 45,597,105 of record NC_052622.1, on the reverse strand, counting down.
GGCATTCCTCGAAAAGTACTGTTCATTGAATGCCTGGAGGAATGCATCCCACAGCGGGACTACTCCTTCTGGAAACATTGTCTCTCTGGCGTCTCCCCACCAGGTGTTAGCATTGCCCTGCAACTGATAAACGGCCAGGGTCACCTTCTCTGCCTCAGTGCACATCAGAAGTGCAAAGGCTTTCTCCAGATCTTGTATCCACAGAGACGCGGCCTCGAGGTCTCCAGTACCCGTGAATTTTGGCGGGCTCAGCTTTAAAAACTGCTCCACCAGCTTGTGAATCGATCTCTCTCTCTGCACCATCACGTTCTCAGGTTGAACCTCGGCAGGTGCGGCAGCAGGTGCGGCGGCAGGTGCTACAGCTACGTTAGCAACAACAGCGGCTTGATTCTGTGCTTGATGTGCCATCACATCTCTCATGGCTTCTAGCGCCTACATGATCCCCTCAATTCTGAGATCACCAGTGGCTACTACCCCGGCACCAACAGGAGGCGGTGCTACTCTACTCACGCTAGCCTGAGCTAGCGCTCGACCACGGCCTCCTCAGGTACCGATCCTAATCAGCATTCTACCTTGAGTCACGGCCCTAACAATCCTTTTGCTAGGAGTTCTTGCTCTTGATCACTCATGGCTCAACTTTCTCTACTGAAGCCTGCTTCCAATTCCACACCAAATTAGAAACAAAGTGATCCAAACAACAAGCAATTCTACCAATTAACTATCACAGACATGCACCAGCATGAATTTAAAGGTCTTTCCTACCACTATCCCATATACATCGCACATTATCACTCTAATCCTTAAACCATTGCTCTGATACTACTTAAATGGGGATATCACGCTCCGATCCTCGGACGCGCGCCCATCCCTCATTGGTCGATTAAATAGCGACGTCCCAAGATGTATCACTGACCCATTCATTTTAACACGCAAGTGAAGCATATAAGATATCCCCAAACAATAAAACAATGGGATATGAGAGTAGGACCATAAATCTCAAACCTGAAAAAACAACCATACTTATATACATTACAAACCAGTGCACATATATACAAGGCGAATTACCAAGTCAGATTCAACTTAAACAAGCTTAGAAAACAAAGTCTGCAGACAAGGGTGGGGACTTCCAATCTACTCCCGGTCATCCTCCTCAACAATCTCTCCTTCTACACTCCAGTTAGAGCCCATGGCTGAGTACTCCGGAGAATCAGGATCATCTAGCTTGGGATCCTTCGCATCCACCACCAATCCATCCTTAGAGTCTATAATACCTTTACCAAAAGCATTCTCCATCACAAATAGAGGTCTATCATACTCCGGCACAAGACTCTTTCTTCGTCCATCATCGTAGTAGCGATACCATGCCCTGAATTGATGGGGCACCTTTTTAGGTAGACCCGCATCAACCCAGACTATTAATTTCACCAACACATATTCTAATCTTTCAAGGTGCCCGTGTATCAGAATGTGATAACCTATTTCTGTGATTTCTTCTGGTATACCAAAATGCTTGGGAGGAGCTGGTGGTACTGACATCTAGGGACCTGAAATGTTATCCCACAACGGAGTGAGACGACGTTTTAGCAAGTTCTATCCCCTAAGACCTGATTAGGAAGCAAATACGCCCTAAGGGCTGCCTAGGCATAATCATGAGTCAGAAGACTTACTTTGGTCTTAGTTCCTCCTGTCAAACAATATAATTCAAACAATTATTCAACTAGATCAAATCATCGATCAATCGACTCAGTTGATTACATGTCACCACGACATTCCCTTGGTCGGTACATTCAATATCATCTATAAGGTCCTATTAATTCAGGACTACTCACTTAAAGCTGAAAATAGATAGTATAGCTCGTCCAAAACTAATAATATAGCATACTGTATATATGCTCGTCCAAAGCTATAGATTAAAGCTCACAGGCCAATATAGTATACTATATATGCCTGCCCAAAACTGATAATATGTGCTCACCCAAAACTAATAATATGGTATACTATATATGCTCGTCCAAAGCTGATAAATTTAGGCCCCTAGGCCAAAATAGTATACCACTCCAATCATATAGCCAATTTCTCATTTTTATCATACTCAATAAAATAAAATAAAAATAGTCATGTGTGGGTACACGGTCGGCTTTAACCAAAATACCATAATTTCACCTCCATAAATCCCACCATTTTATATGGTCCACCCAAAATATTTTTGACACTGTAAACTAACGCCCGGTAATTTTTCAATTAATTACCAAAATTAAACCAATTTAGGAATAAAATCATAAAATCACAATCAGGCAAAATTAGCACAAATTAAAGCTCAAATAAATAAACAGATTGCACCACAATAACCAACATAAATTTTTGGTCACCGACTATCCCGGTCTAATTTCCAAAAAACAAATAATTAATTAAATAATTACGAAAAATATTAAATAAATGCCAATAAATCCAACTTAGGCCCGTAATTCCTAATTGACGCCGAAACGGACCCGAAAAATTTTCAAGACTTGTTAAATAAATACTAAAGTCTATTTACTCGCTAATTACACTAACTAACTACCTAACATGCATAAGCAATTAATTAAATCCACTAATCTAATCTAACTATCCACCTAAACCATGCTTAACTTAAACTAATCAACCCTTAAACATCATTAACCTAATAAACGAGGATTGATGAGTTAAACTCACTTGTTTCGCGATCCAGTCGGTTCAAATCGACGGGGACACAATGGGGGACGACTTTCTCCAAAGTAAGCCTAACTTTCGGGGTCGGGAACAACCTCAAAACAGGCCAAGACTCTTGTTGGAAACCCACTAATTTACTCTCTGTTTTGGGCTATAAAAGAAGAAAACAAAGGCTGGTTCGGTGAGGCAAGGGTAGCGGTGGACCGGCGGAGGCAGCAGCGACTCGGAAGGGCGGTTCCGAGCTTCAACGGCCGTCTAAGGCGGCTCACGGAAACCTGAGTTGCTTGGGAAAACTCCTGGGACATCGGAACAAGCGAGAGAGAGGTGGAGCAACGCCATTGGACGCGCCTAAGGCGCGACAAGCGGTGGTGGCGTTACAAGTGATGAACGGCGACGATGAATGGTCCGGCGGCAAGGGCTGGCTTCGGTGGCTCTTCTTCAACTGCTTTGGTGTTCAAAATGGCAAGGATGAGGGGAAATGGATGTGGTCGGCCAGCTTGAGGAAGAGAGGAAGGGATAAGGGGACAAAGGGGGGCCACCAAGCTTTATTTTCTCTCAAATGGTCCCTTTGACCAATCCTCAGCCATAGCTGGCTTCCATGGACCACCATCAACCACCAAGGCTCACTTCACAACCTTTGAAATGGTCCAAAATTCCTAGGCAAGGGGGAGCTACGAATTTCATGGATTTCTCCCTCAATTGAACACAAATTCTCTCTTAATTCAACACAATCCGGCCTCTATAAAATCAACCAACACCTCATTGATCCAATTGGTATTTTTCCCCACCAATTGATCCCACTTACTTCCCAGTTGCACGATCAAAAATGATCATTGACCTTTTATGTACAAAAACGGCCCTATGACGACTTTTTCTTAAAAAGTCTTGGTTTGCAGAAAAATCTTCTGAGACTGAATCGACATTTCTAAAATGATTTGTGACATGATAGAACTTTCAATTTCTAAAATCGGATTCAAATTCGCGGTTAATTTCACTCTAACGCGTTTTTAGACTGACCTAGGCTACCGGGTAACTTTCAGAAATTTTTAGTACAAATAACCCGTGGTCGATTTTCTTCAATCCACAATGAACCCACTCAATGCATTGGCGACTCTCAATTGTCGTGAAAATCTCAAGAATTCAAGAAAAATCAGTTTAGTGCTGGCCGACGAGAATTTTTCAAATTAGTGGAGTCACCCACATTTAGCCACACATCTCTGTCGAACCAACCTATCTCTGATCTCTGATCAATTTTTAACTGTGTCGTAATGGCCTCTAAAGATGAGCACGATCGAATAGCCGATTTCTAGTCAAATTCTCGAGTCTATTGCATGGAAATTCCTTAATGGTTTCCCCAGATAGTCTAGTTATCTCGAGAATAATTATCTCTGAGAACAGCTTCCATAGACGCATCGATGAAATGTATGATTAATTTAATTGAAAGCAGAAGTGAAAATTTGGGATGTCACACTTGCGGGAAACCCTGGCGATCTTGGGAGGTGTTCCTCGAAAATGCGCAGTCCCTTAGTCACAATAACCTTGCCACCGTGACACATGCCTAAGTGTCCTCTCAAGACAAGGTCTCTTAGTAATTTTGATACCTAAGATTATGGGAAGACTCTCTATAAGATGAGTCATCTTCCCTTATTTCTTCTTTGGCCACATATGGGGTGAAGGTTTGTAATCAAGACACTTACCATAACCATCATTTCATTTTAGATCAGTCATCTCCATTACATGCAAACTCCATGACATTTGTTCTTGTCTCAAGATTAGGCATGCCATATATAGAAGGAAGAACTAATGTACCCTTAAAACAAAGGCATTCTCTTAACTTCAGAGAAAAGAAGAAACTAAAAGTCTACCCAAATGTATCATGCCATCTTCAACCTTTAGAAGCAAGTTCTTCCTAGGATCTTAGTTTTCATGAGTCAAAAGATGGTCTTGACCTTTGCTTGTTCACATTTGTTTGAGGTAAGTGAAGTTTCTAGGCATTAAGGTAGTTCAATCTCCTTAAACATTAACTTGGTTGGTTTGTTGTGAAGTGAAACTTTGATGTGCATATTATGAGTATGGTGATTGTTAACTAGCCTTGATTATCTTGTGCATGTATAAATAGATGTAATCAATTTTCTTAATTTGTGTTGAAATGGTAAGTGAAAATGTTGAGTTAAAATCTAGAAGAATTATATAGCATGTTCGTTCTGTCAAAATTTATCCAGGCATAATCTATTATTTATGCTCGTTCTGCTTGTTCTGCAAAAACTTAACTAGGCAAAGTTTGGTTCGTTCTATTTAGTTCTAACTATTTAGGATATGTTCATTATGCCTCATTATATTTCATTCTAAATAGTCAAAATTTGTTCATTCTGCCATATTTGTCTTGATGACCTTTTGCATATCCATTATGTTTCATTCTAAATAGTCAGAATCTATTTATCGTTCTACCAAAATTTATTGAGTCAAAATCTGTTTGTTCGTTCTACTGGATTTTTACTAAGTCTAAGTCTGTCCATTTGTAAATCTATTTTTGTATTCTATCATTTTCACTGAGTCTAAATGTGCCCATTTGATTGTCCAAACTTTAACAACCATAACATGTTCATTTATACAATCAAATTTTACTCAATCTGAACATGTTCATTTATATGATCAAATTTTACTCAATCTGAACATGTTCATTTATACATCAGATTTTGTTGAAATTTGAACTTGTTTTTTTGTACAATCGGATTTTATTGGGCCTAGACATGTTTGTTTATATTAATCATATTTTACTGAAGTCTGAAAATGTTTCTTTGTACAATCAAATTTTACTGAGTCTAGACGTGTTTATTTATATCGATTAGATTTTACTAAAGTCTGAATCCGTTTCTTTTTACGATCAAATTTTACTGGGCTTGGACATGTTTGTTCATATCAATCAAATTTTACTGAAACCTGAATGTGTCCATTTTATCCGATCAGAATTTTACTAAGTACCTTTACTTTCTGAGTCTGAATATACATTTACTCAATCCGAGTATGATTGCTTTCTCAGTTTGAATTGCTTTCCAGGTCTGATCTTCCTTAAAAAGAGGGATTACTAAATAACATATTCATGTCTTGAATATGATCACAAGTTGCTTCTTGCCTGTTTATGAGACTAATGCATTTCATTTCTTTGAGAAGCATGTGATGAAGAAAGAAAATGAGTATGAGTATCGAAATGCATGTATATGTTTGCTTGTCTTTACAAAATAGAAGGATAAGCATGTCATATGATGTGCACATTAAAAAAGTATGATGAGGAAGGAGGTGAGATAAGCTTATAATCCACATCTTTCACTTATATGATTATAAAAAGGGCAAGTAAGGTTATGCATAAAAAGTAGATATGCACTAGGAAGTTGATTGTTGTAATGATTGTTTATTCCATTATTGATGTAAGAAGGATCAATGTTAACATGCGCATTGTACATGAAAATAATGTGTTTCCGTCACCGATATAGTAGTGCATGACAATACCCCATGGTAAAAGTTTGCAAGATGCCTTAGTGGTTGGGATGCCTCGAGGAGTGTTTCGACATACCTCTGGAGTCGAAATGCTTCTATGGTGGAGATGCCCTATGATGGAAGTTCATAGAATGCCTCAGAGTTGAGATGTCCCGTAAATCGGGATGTCTTGAGAGAGTTTGGGAGGAAAAGTTAAATGAATATAATGCATGTTCATGTGCATGTATAGAATCATATGATGTTTAATTGGTCATCTTACATTGGAACATGGTATTCCATATGCATGAGTCTAAATGGAAGCATTGTTGTATGATGATTACTATGATATATGAAAATGTGAAAAGTAAAGTCAACTCATGTTATCGCACACTAATTCGACTGTTATGCATTATCTTTGCTTGTACCATGTGAAGTGGTAAGGATTTTTATAACTAAAACTAGATATTTTATTTATTGAGCTTTGGCTCATCCATCACTTTCAATATGTAGGATGGTGACTAGATTATTGCGATGGAGGGGATGAGACCATGCCCAAAACCATCAATCCCTGTGTCGGATGGTGCCTCGTTTATGTAATAGGATTGAAGTAGAGACGCTAGTTGACCACACCCCTTCCCAGGACTTTTGTATTTTGTATTTGCTTGAATGATGTGTCAAAATTGTATTACAATTATATATACCGAAAATAAAATATACGTTTACTCGTGCAATTTCTTGTACAAGGGTTTTGGTTGAGAGAAATTTTATTAAACTTCCATATGCTATTAAAACAGTAATATAACTGGGGTGTCACAAAAAGTACAAACAAAAAGTCAGATTATGTAAGATCGCAATCTCCAAAAGAATTATCATATTATTCAAATTACTAGTTTATGGCTAATGTGATGTGTGAGGAGTGGGAGACAGTATTAGAGAATACTTTGCAAAGCATGAAACATGGACATCGAGAATAAGTGAGAAAGCATATTCTCTAATTGGCTGGACACCTCTCGGGTATCAATTCCTAGGTATTTGGTGCTAAGTAGTAATTTCTGTTTATCGTCATGTAAAGAGCGTCCTCGTCCATCATGCTCTTTATCTTCGTTCTCGCCGTCTTGCCTATCAAACAAAAGCATCAAAGTCTACACACATCTGTGAAAGCACATTCATGTAAATCTCTTGAACTGTAGCTGACTTGGGATTACCTTCAGGTCACATCGGTAAGACAATATATACAGCAAATCTCACATTAGCTCTAATTTTTCCAGGAACCTTCATGGCCAGCTCCATCGGAAGGACGTTATCAGCTCCTGCTCAGACCATGCTACAAGCATCTGAGAGTGGCTTGTGGACTAAACTAACTACAAGAAGTCTACCGATTCTAAGAATTCATTGATACGGCAAACAGTACTAGTTAAAGACTTAGATCCTAAACATAAAAACAGAGAGAGATGAAAATGGTAATCGACACACGAACAAAAGATTTCACCAATACTTTTGAGTGAAATGAGCCATCTCCAATTGTTTTTCCAGTAGGTGGATTCACTTTTGTAAGTCAAATATGTGTAGAAGCACATTATTATGATTAAAGGAGGCATGCTTAGTCCTCTAGTGGAATATCTTGAGTATAGAGAGGAAACCCATACTTGCAACATAAAAAAAAGGAGAATTACACAAAAAGTCATAAACCTATTGCAATTGTGCCAATTCAGTCCTAAACTTTTTTCTTTAGCCAATTCAGTCCTAATCATTTTGCAATTGTACAAATTTAGTGCATCTAGCCAAATTTAGCTGGCTGGCACTAACGTGGGCACAAGCCAGTGATGGTCATTTGACGAACGTTGACGTGGCATTTTTATTTATTTATTTTTAAATTAATATTTTTTTCGAATTTTTAAATTTTCTCCATCCATCTTCTCCTTCCTCGGCCACCGCCGGCCAAAGGTGAGGGCCGAGGTCAGCCTTGCCAACCAATGGCAAGGCTCGCCCCCACCAGCCATGGTGAGGGCCAAGCTCGCCCTCGCCAGTGCCTGATGAGGCTCCTTGCCCAAGAATGGCAAGTTTGAGGCCTTGCCGAATCTGGCGAGGCTCAGCCCTAGGCGAAGTCAACCCTCGCCATGGTTGGGCGAGCTTAAGCCTTGCTAGATCTAGCGACAGCGGCCTCATCAACCACTAGCAAGGTCAACCATCACCTTGGCTAGGCAAGGCCAAGTCTCGCCAGATCTAGCAAGGCCTCACCCAGCCAAGGCGAGGGTCAACCTTGCCATCGCTGGGCGAGACTCGCCTTCACTAGTGGCCGGCGGGGGCGAGCCTTGCCACTAGCTAGCAAGGTTGACCTTGTTGTCCAAAGAAAGGAGAAGGTGAAGAAAAAAAAAATTCAAAAATTCAAAAAAATATTTAAAATTTTGAAAAAAAAAAAATTGCCACTTCATCATTTATCGACAGCCGTCACCACTAGCCAATTTTCGCCGGATGAACTAAATTGGCATAATTATAAAAGATTTAGAACTAAATTGGCCAAAAAAAAAAAGTTTAAGATTGAATTGGCACAATCGCAATAAGTTTAGGACTTTTTTGATAATTCTCTCACATAAAAGAGATTATGATATTCACCTCCATCGTCATACGATGACCATGCATCCAATGATCCCAGAAAATACTGGTTTTCAATATATGCAAATTGTTGAGCAGATCGAATTGCCTGGATGTAAGCTGTCTGAATGCTCATTTCAAATTGAAGGCATCAATCACTTCATAAAAAGCCAAGCTCTACTGTGTTCGACTACAATATAGCTTTCTGTACAGGAATTTCAAAATTACATCCTCATCCTCTAAATCACAAGAGCGCAGATGCTCCCAGATTTGTAACTGTAGACACCATCAACCAAAGCTGAAGGAGATACCGAACTGCTCGTATAGAATATTCACACCCTGGCCGAGATCACCACCGAGGATCCTCGTTTATGCGGGAGGTCTGGGAAACATCCAGACAGACACAGAAAAAAAAAACGAAACAGCAGAAGAATAATCTGAAATACGGCACCACACAAAGGCAATCAGACGGAAACATATAGCTCGTATACATCAGGAATGAAGCGACAGCCTAGGAAACATCTTTGCGGCTCCTGGGGCTGCATGGACATGGAGCCGGACAGAACCTAAGTTGTTAGAACATCAGGGATTGTAGTGGAATGAGCACCGACGACTTTGCCGCAGACATCAGGAAACTCCTCCGATCCTGGCAATGGCCCAACCCTCCCGTCTCGGTCCACCTGTATGGGATACCAGAGAAGGTGGCCCTGCAACGAACCTTGTTCCTTGTAGCTCTTCCAGTTATTTTCAGCTATCTTATTCACCCTCTTCACACATTCTAGACTGCCAGCCTCAATAAAGCATTCTTCCACTCCCCCAAAATGCTCTATCCACAGGGACATTCTGTATCCGAGTACCTAGACAGATGGGCAGAAGTGCAAAGTCACAACAATCATACCCGAAAATATGTATCTCAATGCAAATTGCATGTATCTCTGAGAGCCCATTACTCCATTCACAAGTCACAGTGACCTACTTTAGATGTGACTACATTCACCGTGTCAAAGCAAATACCAGAGTTAAAACTGTTTAAATTCTTATCTTCATAAAGTTAGGATGTAAAATTACATCGTTGAGAAAAAAAAAAGTCATGAATTGGCTCTGTTACGACCAGTTCAACAAGTGCAAACTGATTTGTATTCCACTGATTAAGTGAATATTTGCTTGAGAAAGCCAGCGCAAATATCCTAAAATCAGAAATTAGGCTTATGCAAAGAAGCCACAAGAAACAACCTGACCAAAAGGATGCCTCTTCTTTTGTGCCCAAGTGTGATGGGGCTGATATGCACCCATGGCAATCTCAGTATCTTTGGTACCAGCCAGTGATCTTTGGTTAATATTTGCTGATCCCAATAAAACGTACTCATCATCCACTACCATTCCTTTAGCATGAACATTTATCATAAATCGCCCGGACTTGTACGATTCCGAAACCTGCCATAACACGTCAAAAAACATCATATCCAAGCTTCATCAAATTATATGATGAGGAAAGCGGATTGACCATGTGTCAATCAATCTTGACTCAGGCTCCAAATGATGATTACTCGAGATAGGTTCACCTTATTTCTAGTCAAGCTTGAGCTCAAGCTACTCAGGTATCATGTCGAGTTGAGTTCAAGCATGCCAATACTTAGTTTGACAAGCTCCTAAACCAAATTGAGCTTCTGTTATTCTTTTCAAAAATATTTTTTAATTACAAAAAGGACACAAAAGTCATTCAAACTATATATTTAACCTTCATACACAAACATGCAGGGAAACCATTTGAGCTTACCAAAACTTAAGCTCAAGTTCATAATTAATGCTATTTTAATTGAGTCAAGCTCAATCCAAAATATTTTATATGTGATCAAGCTCAAGCTGAGTTTCAAGTCCTGAGGATGCAGGTCGAGTTAAGCTCGAGCTTTGCACTGTATCGACTTGACTTAGCTCGATTACAACTCTACGAACCATGTTGTCTAGGCATTCATGCACCGTTGAATGGGGTCTGGAGCTTGCAAATGTAATTATTGATTAATAGACCATTGGCATGTTTCAAGGACATGAAAACTAGTCAAAAACATACTGTAAGAAGCATTACCGCATCATCTGGAGAAGGTTGACCAGAATTATCTTCCCTTTTACCAAGACAGTAAAAATTAAGATAGTCCTGAGGATGAGAATCACCGAGCGCCATTTGCTTCAGTTGACTTGCAACAACTTTATACATCATTTGCATGGTCTGGTTCTGGGAAAAAAATAAGGCAAATAGTGTAAAAGAATTAGATTATGTGAAATTTGAGTCACCAAAGAATTAGAAACACATAATATTTTGCATAACTATTCAATTTAGTATTTTATGACTAATGTGATCTGTGAGGAGTAGGAGATGGCATTAGAGAATACTTTGCACAGCATTAAACATAGACATCCAGAACTAGTGAGAAAGCATATTCTCTAATTGGCTGGACACCTAAATGGAATCATTTACTTAGTATTTGCTACTCTATAGTATGTAGTAATTTCTGTCCATCGTCATGTAAAAACTGTCCTTGTCCATCATACTCCATATATTGCCTCTCACCATCTTCCCTATCAAACAAAAGCACCAAAGTTTACGCACATCTGCAAAAACACATTCATGTCAGCACCTACCTGCCAAAAGAGAATCTGTTGGATTGTAGCTGACTTGGGATCACCTTCAGGCCACATCGGTATGACAATATATACTGCAAATCTCTGCTTAGCTCTAATTTTGCTAGCAATCTTCAAGGCCAATTCCATTGGAATGAGGTTATCAGCTCCTGCTCAGGCCATGCCACAAATAGCTGAGAGTGGTTTGTGGACAAAAAACTAACTATAAGAAGTCTGCTGCCTACTAAGACTTCATTGATGTGGCAAGTTAACAACTTAGCTCCTTAACATTCAAAAAAGTGATGAAAATGGTCAATTGAAACACAAACAAAAGATTTAACCAATACTTTGGAGTGAAATGAGCAGTACTCAATATTTTTTTCTGGTAGGTCGATTCACCTCTGCAAGTCAAATATGCGTATAAGCACATGATTGTGATTAAACGAGCCACACTTAGTCCACCAATGGAATGTCTCGAGTATAGATAGGAAACGTGCACTTGCAACATAAAAGTCATGATATTCACCTGCATCATTATTCGACGGCCACGCATATGATGATCCCAGAAAATGCTGATTTTCAATATATACAAAATGTTGAGCAGATCTGATTGCCTGAACGTAAGCTGTCTGAATGCTTCTGTCTACTACTGCATCTTTTGTAACTATAAGATTCTGCACCAAAAACTACCAATAAGTAAGAGGATGCAGATACGAAATTAAAAAAAAAAAAAAAAAAAAATCCAGCAGAGAGAATCCTACTCCAGCACAAGTCCATTAATATGATTTTCTTCACCATTTTTCGAAATTCATTCAACTAAATAAAAGCAAAAAGGGAAGAAAAGTAAGGATACGAAATGAAGAAAGAAAAAGAGATTTCATGTAGACCTGCTTTTCAGCAATATCTTTTCTTTTTGTGGGAAATCCTTTGACTGACCCAGAGTCAATAGACCGGAAAATCTGCACAAGCAAACACAAAGCAAAAGGGCTAAATAAAAGAAAGATAACCTGAACACGCAATAATGACAGGGAACTTGCATTTCCAACCTGAACATGCCAGTTATTGTGATCATCTTCTTTAGAGACATAGAGATCTGGGTTGTCCTCAGGCACTACTGTAATACGATCATGGTGGTCATCCTTTGTAAGAGATGTACTATCATGTGACTCAGTTGATGTAGGACTCAATATCCAAGAGATACGGCCTATTTTTAATAAGGAATCATCATGCCGATTTTTTTTCCCTTTGGAAAACCATCTTGTTGCTTTCCTCCAACGTTGCTCAAAGTTCATCAGTACATCATAAGCAGCAGGCCCTTCAATCCGGCAGTGCAAGTCGTGCCACGGTTGTCTTGGAGCTTTCATTCCAGCCTGACAGATACAAAGTAAAGACACTCACTGGAAGAAAATCAAGAGATAATACCAACTTGTGCAGCAACTACCAGTGCACGGTACCAAAGTCCAAGATCTTACTGGTCACAAGACTCAAAACTGAAAGAAAGTAGCAAGATATCATTCCATTCACCCCTTTTTCAGGTTCTATCAATCAAATTCACAAGCTTTAGGTGTACCCACAGCATATAGATGGGCATTCTGGAGAGAACCTCTATATGAGCACAACCTTTTCAGCTCAAAGAAAGTTTAATGGCTTGACTCAACAATTACAAAAACTTAATTTAGTCAAATATATCTCGCTCATTTTATACTTGTCCATGCAACAAATTAAGATTGAAATGATACAAAGAACTCGCTTGTATCATGACAAATTCGATAAATAGACTAGAACTTGCATCCTGCGGCCACTTTCATAATCCAGAAGTTTAAATATGCTTTTGTGCCTTTCGCAAGGCTGTCAAAGGTTAAGTTCATATGCTTTATCCCAAAATCTTTTCCAGCAAGTCATTAAGCAGAGGCGTGAATCTTCTTTTGATCTTAGTACCAATCAATCCACTTCTTATGTGCAACCACGGCAATAAATTTCTGAAAAACAAGGAAGGAAACCCCCTCAAATTAGCAGACTTTGATTATCATTTAACTCTTAAAATTTTAATGCTACCACAACACTCGTGATCAAAATTCATCGATGTGACAAAGTAAATCTAATCAGAAACAGGCAGACTGTGTAAATCAGTTCTCGAGTACAAGTATCACGCCACTCTTCATGCGGGAAAGTTGGGAAAAAGAATGGGCTAAAAAGACTTCTATCAATTCAGAGTCTAAAATTTGACCGACATTAGAAGACAGTACACACAAGAGTATTTAAAAGAAAAGAAGAACTGCTAGGCAAAAAGCATAGACAAACAACTCACAGGAAATGTAGGATTGTGAAAGTCGTCCTTAAAAACAGTGTCAAGATCGCGAAATAGCCGATGCTCAGGTGTATCATATCGACCGTCACAAAGATCAATTCCTCCTATAAATGCAGTTATTTTTCGGTGATTACCCAATGCCTGGGTGTCCACCAGTATGCATTTTTGATGGTGTGTGAACATCGATCCAACAACCTGGAGAAAAAAATAATACAGTCAAAGCTTGCAACAGTTAGGAATTCAAGCAAGAAAGAGGATAAAGTTTGTCCATTCTCACAAGATTTATGCAGCCATGCTTAAGTAAAATGAATGCACATTACAAAGCAAACCTTATCCCTTAAGATAATCATTCCAAATTAACGAATGAGGATTATGTATAGCACAGAATATTCCTCAGAAAGTAGAGTACCTTTATGATAGCCCAAAAATGCAAGAAAAATTCATAAACAAGCGTTCAACTCTAAAAGTATGAAAAGGGACATTAGCTCTATGAGTGGGCTAAATGAGAGAGTCCATAGAGTCCATCAGTCACTTTATAAAGAGCATTCATCTCCAATGCCAAATCACCTCAGCAACTTCATAGGACATTTCTACAATAAAACGCATCTCCAACTACAAATATGCGAGGCAGCTAATTGCCTAGACATGAGGGAGCAACAAAACATCGCAATGCCATGTAGCTCATAAATGTGAAAGAGGTTATGGCTGTCCAATGCTAGTGCTAATCTCTAGATTTTGATAAAAGTTCCATGTGGTGAAACTGCAAGAATTCTAGGAAAAGCATACCTGCTGTTTAATATAGCCAAGTTTACCCCTGGCATTACGCGGCACCAGCACGCAGTTCACTGATGAATTCTTGAAAAAATCTCTAGTTTCTTCATCACGTGTCTGCATCACCCCTTCCTGCAAGAAATGCCGCCCGTGCACCCTTATTCATTTGTAGGGACAATATCGGGAGCCAAGAGAGACACTATTCCCTAATTCCTCACTAGACAAGTGCTCCTCGTAGCAAATACACTAACCATTATCATACTCTGGACAACAGGACCAACAACAACATAGTAATCGCCGATGCCACATGCCACCTCAATATACTAAAATAAGCAGATGGAAGCATGTGATCAAGGGCAATCCGACTTAAACAAACAACTTCTCACCTTGTTAATAAAGTGCTTGTCACGCGAAGTCTTATCATCCCAAATCAACAACAAAACGCGCACCCCCTCTCGGGACTTATACTTGAGCAATTCACCAAGCGTCAAGTCCCCGCCTAGCGGCATTCGCCGGGTCTGGGTACGCTCTCTAATGAGCTTAATATTATAAGAAACCGACCAACCAACAATATATATCAAATGGTGAGCCTCAGATATGGCGTGACAAATATCCTCCCAACACTTCTCATGCCTATAGACGCCTCCAGCATCACTCTCCAACTCAATACCAGGCGACATCCCATCGACCACATGAGCGTCCTGATACAGCCTGACGCTACACCCTTTTCTCAAGGGGAAATAAGTGTGCCTCACTCCCAGATGATCAGGATCTCCGGCAATGCTGTGCTGGTACACCGCGTTATTCTCCACGGACGTGAACTTCAGCTTGAGCTGGAGGCGGGAATTCGGCTTCGCTGAGGGTCCCCTCAGCGGGAAGGAACCGGAGATGTCCTCGCCAGATTTGATTTCCCGCGCCGAGATATTAACAGTGCCGATCAGCTGCGCGCAGAAGAGGTTGCTGTCCTTCACGCGGAACTCCAAGTCGACGGCGAAGTGAGCCAGGGGGATGCGGAACCGCTGGTCCCACCAGGGGTTCTGCATGTTGTGGAGGATGCGAGTGCGGGCGATGGTGGCGTGGGGGACGCGGACGGTGACGTAGGGGTCGGAGGTGATGACCTTCTTGTGGCAGCGGGCGTCGTGGACGCAGGGGTCCCGGAGTGGGGAGGCGGGGGCGAGGTCGCTGGAGCGGGAAGGCCGGGCGCAGGCGGAGAGGCACCGGCGGAGGCGGCCGGAGACCATGTCCATGGTGGGGAGGTTGGAGGCGGAGATGATGTGGAGGTCGAGGTCGCCGTGGAGGTAGGCGCCATGACCCGGAGGCAAATTCTCCATGGGAGAGATCGGAAGATGACGGAGATGGAAGGGCAGATGGGTTGACAGAGAAAGGCATGGTGGATGAGATGGCCGAGGGGTGGATGATATGGCCGGGAGAGTCGGTCGGAGAAGTGCCTTTCTTGAGGAAGAAGAGAGGGCAAGGAATCATGCGCAGAGAGAGAAAGCCAAGGCGACTCTGCAGGTTTCACCGTTTCAGGAGGAGCATACGAGATGAGGGCGGCGGTGAAATTGGCGACGCCGTGCATGTCGCCGACGTTTCAAGAGACAAGACAGAGTGCCAGTATCCATTCCATCAAATAGTCACGTGTACGCTGATTGGGCCCCACCTGACTTCCTCATATAAACACTTCAAAATTCTCCTGTTTGGTTCCCTCGCGTGCGCTTCCTCTTTCTTTCTCCTCTGACTGTCTATTCATCTTCCTCTTCTTCTTGAGAAAAATGACGTCACGCATGTGATAATTTTGATATGACGATGTCATGAGTACATTTTTCTTTTCTAACTACACGAGTCTTATGTAACTTTTCAATGGATCGCTTAAGCGATATATCTTTTTCGAAAAACGTTCACTTGAAGTGTTAGGTTTAGTTGAATCGGATGTTTTCAAAAAATTTGGTACTCAAGTGAGAACTTTTTTTTAAATGTAATGATATTTAAGTAGTTAAAAAAAATTTATGACATTCAAGTGAATATCGTACATAAGTTATGAAACTTGATAATATCATTGTTTCCCAAACAATAACAACTAGAGTTCGTAGTGCAAACAACAAGGGGTGCATAGTGGAAACTCAAGAAACCATCATAAGTGTCACGTGTGAATTGTGTTAAAGAAGTTCTACATCAAAAAACTAGTGTGGTATGAAGCAATTAATACCAGTTGACCCATGACTCATTGGCTTAAATTTTTTAGTAAAGATTGATCCAACTTGAAATATTAACAGGTTTGGACTTGACCATCCTCTTAATAATCTCCTTAGAAAAAGGTATTGGGCTTTTATTACCACTCCTGACAACAAGAATAATGCCACATAGTCTCTCCCTAGAAGAAGGTATTGGACTTTTATTGTGCAATCCTGACACCAAGAATAATGTCACCTAGTCTCTCCCTAAAAGAAGGTATAGGATTTCTACTGCCGACAACGAGAATAATGCCACATAGTCTCTCCCTAGAAGAATGCCACATAATCTCACCAAACTCGCAAACGAGAACAATGCCACATAGTCTCTCCCTAGAAGAATGCCACATAGTCTCACCAAACCCACAAACGAGAACTTGCATGATGTGTCACGACTATGACGCGCAAATGACATCGAGAAGGCTTCTACTGTGCACTCCTGACAATGAGAATGAGGCCACATAGTACAATGAGAATAATGCCACATAGTCTCTACCTAGAAGAAGGTATTAGGATTTTACTACATACTCTGAGAATAATGCCACATAGTCTCACCAAAAACGCAAATGACAACTCACATAGAATGACATGTCATGGCTATGACACGCAAACAACAACAAGAAGGAAGCCACATATTCTCACCAAACACGCAAACGACAATGAGAATGATGCCACATAATCTCTCCAAACACGCAAACGACAACTTGCACGGGATGATGAGTCACGACTATGATTATCTCACCAAACACGCAAACGACAACTCGCACAAGATGACGTGTCATGGCTATGACTCGGAATAAAAGGAAGTGAGAAGAGAGAGAGTGAGAGTGATGGGAGATGCAATTTGAGAAAACAGAAATAGAGAAATTTGAAGGTACTAATAAAGTGGGGGTGGAATAAAGTTGGGGTGGGCTATGTTGAGATGTGATTCATACTCCTCATCAATTGGGACGGTTGGTGAAGGATGAAGAAGAAAATGAAGTGAAGAGAGAGAGAGAGAGAGTGTGTGTGTGTGATGGGAGCTACAATTTGAGAAAAGTTGAAAAAGAAAAATTTAAAGTAAAGGTGGAGCCATGTTGAGGTGTGATAATCAAGCAAATTATCTTTCTCATTTTTACTCTCTATTTTTTTTTTACGTGGCGCTACCCAATATTTGGCATCTAAAAATTACAAGGTTTTTAACCCGCTAATAGGTTCTTGCGACGGTATATTATGTGATAGCAGCACATGGGATAAAAAAATCACTTAAAATCGAGATATGTATAAACAGTAGGGGCGTAGTAAAACTTGTCACAAATGGATTTCATAATGGCTGAACTATTATGATTAGTCAATGAAATCCCATCATCACTGTCATGACTTGTCATAGCTGTTTGGGTGGAATTATAATGTACATATCACATGAAATATATTCTTCAGTGAGATGAAATAATTGCACAATTTTTTCTAATTGGGTTCTTAGGTCCAGGTCTTAAAGTCGGGTCGTGAGGACCTCATGTCCTATCTAGACTTAGAGATCGTGGGGCTGGTCACACAATCACTTAGCTTGATGCCATATCCTCCTATACACAGCTAGACTAACCCGTGAAGAGAAAGAGGAAATGCACGGACTCGCGGTGAACAGATTAATATGCGATTGTTCCACCGCATCGTAGCCGTAGCATGACATCTTGAAGTTTCTTTGCTTCCTACTATTATTTAGGATATTAAGATGATTAATGGTCTGAATGAATTGTTTGATAACTTTAATTAATTAAAGACCTGTCAGTGAATTTGTTAAGCTATGAAAATTTCTAAAAATTAGCTTTTGAAGTTGTAATATTTAAGTATGTGACTTTGCTAAGGGTTATTAAATCTTTTAAAGGGTCAAAAAGGGTGACACGAGTTAGAATCAATGAAAATGCTTTGAAGGTTCATGAACGTGGAACTTATTGGTTTTCATATTAGTCATAATTGAGAAAAGTCAATTGGTAAATTAATTTTACTAACTTTAATATGCACAAGTGAATAAAAATTAGCACATGAGTTGTTGTCGAAGATTGAAGGTAAAAAACGTGTTGACATAGTATTTTTAGGTGCAACCAATATGGCTAGATAGGCATATAGATTATTATCAAAAGTGAAAATTCATTGAGTTTGTTTTGCTGGAATTTTTTCTTCAACAAAATATCTTTCACTAAAGGTTTTTTTTTTTTTTTTGGTCAACAAACGTTGGTAGTCACATGAGTAACATCATTATTGATTTTTAGACCAATGTTGAATTAGGTGTTTGATTTACTTAACTAGTGTTAATTCAAGATTGCATTATTTGATTTTTAGGCGGATTAAGCTCTATATTCACTCAAACTTTCCATCCAAGGCAAGTGAATCTCTAGGGGGTAAAGTGGTTTGTTTCTCTTAGTAATCTTGATCCTTATTTGGTTTTAGCTTAAAGTATAAATAATATTATCCATTCACGTTGTTAAAAGAAGTTAATGATTACCTAATGAGCTAATAAGAGGCAAACTATGTATTAGAGATATAGATATATTTAAGAGATGTATCTTAATTGATTCTATTTGATTCTTTTGATATAATTGATATTTCATTACCTTAGATAGTTAAGCTCTAAAGCCTTATATATAGGCTCATATATTCTTCATTAAAGATGTACTAAATATTACATTTTTCTATCAATACATTTTCTCAACTTTGTATCAAAGCCTCCTTTCCTAAGGCAACTAAGGTGTGCCCATCAAGTCTGCTACAAGGTGGCCGCCATGCATCTCTACCGATTATTCATCAAGACCAAACTTTTGAGTCGTTGTCCAACATACTTGCACTGTTGATTTCAGAAAAATGCCGTGATCATCAGACTTGCCATCCTCTGACGAGAGAAATACTGAAATTTGGTCACCAATTGCCGCCGAACGTAGGCACACGCCCTACAACGTTACTCAAAGTTATTTGACGTTCTAAGCCGTTTTTAGCCTTATTTACTCCATACAAGCTCTCTAGGTATTAGTTTCTGCACTTTTTTGGTCCAATCTACTATGTCGAAGTTGGTATAGTGCCTATTATGGATAAATTAGAAGTTTTGATGTTCAATTACCATCAAGTACAACCTACACAACTTACAAGGACTGCTAATCGATCCAAAAATCAAGGTCTACGTGCAAATTCATCTGTCACCACTACTATCGTAAAGACTTCTCCTAATAGATTGTCTGTTACGTTTTTCGTTAGAGGATCTTCATCTCATTCTTCGAGAGTTTGGTACTTCTAGCTTCTTTGTTCCATCTATTATGTTTGTCGCTTTAGGTACTTCTGATTCGTGGTATTCTGACTCTGCTTGCTATGATCATATGACCTCCAATCCTGATTTATTTCAATCCAAATCATTCAATTCACATGTCCCTCCTATTCACACTGCAGATAATTCTCAAATTAGAGTTAGCTATACAAGAAACATTTCAACATATACATTATCCTTACCTAATACATTCATCATTCCCAAATTGTCCCTAAATTTAACTTAGTAGGACAATTATGTGAACTTGGCTTTGATGTCCACTTCTTTTCTCATGGTTGTCATGTGTAGGATCTACGGACAGGACAGACTATTGGGATAGACCATAGAGTGGGCCGGCCATTTGAGCTTGTTTCCTTGAATATTGCCAACTCCTTTACCGGTTGTGTAGCCACAATGTCATCTAAAACTTGGCATTCTCGGTTAGGTCATGCTTCATCCTATAGATTAAAATCCTTAATTTCATTGGTCATTTATGTTCTCTTGATAATAAACATTTTGATTGCCTACCTTGCCAATTGAGAAAATATCATGCCTTGCATTTTGATCTTAGTGAATATGTCTCTCAAGCTCCTTTTGATCTTATTCACTCTAATATTTGGGGACCATCTGTGGGAGGCGCTTGCTATTTTGTAATCTTTGTGAATGATCATTCTCGTTATACATGGCTTTATCTTATGAAAATTCGATCTGACTTTCCTCATATCTATCATGATTTTGCTGCCATGATAAAAACACAATTTTCTCAAGATATCAAGGTTTTCCACACTAATAATGCCATGGAATTTTGAGTCACCGAATTTCTTAAAATTCTCTCCCAAAATGGCACTATTGTTCATCGTTCTTGTCCAAGGACTTCCCAGCAAAATGGTCAAGCAAAATGTAAACATAGGCATATTTTAGATATTACTCATACTCTTCTAGTCTCCGCTTCTTTTCCGAAATTTTTTTGGGGAGAGGCTTGTCTCACTATTGTATACACCATTAATCATACTCTGTCACCTGTAATAGGTAACATTTCTCCTTATGAGCATTTGCATGGTAGTGTACCCAACTACAATCTTTTCCGAGTCATTGGTAATCCTTGCTTTGTACATCTTCTCCTACATGAATGCACAAAGTTAGAGCTTTGTGCTCAATTATGTTGCTTCCTTGGAATGGTATTGTGCACAAAGGTTACAAATGTTGGGATCCTATATCGAATCGTCTTTGTTTATCTTGTCATGTTACATTTTGAGAACACAAGATGTTTTCTTCTCTTCATCCCTTCAAGTCATTGTCTCATGTTCCTTTCTTCACTAATACTTCTATGGATTTATTTTCGGAAGACCCCACATCTTCCTCCACTCGTGAATCTCCCTCTCCAAAACTATCTCCCCCTCCTCCTTCTAATTTTGATGCAGGTTCTACTGACGATACCACCTTTGCAGCTTCTAACATGTCTACTCCATCAGTGGATTCTCCACCAGTTGACATTCCATCATCCTCTATCCGTCGCTTCACCAAAGTAAGTCAACCTCTTATTCGACTTCGTGATTATCACTACTACTCTATTATTGCTTCCCTTTCTTAACCTCGTACATATAGAGAAGCCAACACTAATCCTCTATGGCAACAAGCAATGGTAGATGAGTTGATTTGGTTGATTTACTTCCTGATAAGTCCGCTATAGGTTGTATATAAGATTAAAATAAAGGCAGATGGTACTATGGATCGTTACAAAGCTCGACTAGTGGCGAAAGACTTTACTTAGGAATATGGAGTTGACTATGAATAGACTTTCGTTCTTGTTATAAGTCTTACTTTTGTCCATAGTCTTCTTGCTATTGTTGTAGTTAAGAGCCGGTCTCTATTCAAGATGGATATTAAAAATGCATTCTTGAATGGTGATCTTATGGAAGAAGTCTATATGGTGCCTTCTCCTAGATATACTCATTCTTCCAACAAAGTGTGTCGATTACGCAAAGCATTATATGGTTCAAAACAAGCTCCTCGTGCATGGTATTCCAAATCTAGCTCTAACATGGAATCTCTTGGCTTCAAATGCAGTCCTTATGATCATGCTCTTTTGTTCAACACATATCTCGTGGGTATATTATGCTACTCTTATATATGGACAACATGGTTATTACTAGCAATGATTATATTGGCATTTCAAAGTTTAAGCAATATCTAAGTCAACAATATGAAATGAAAGATCTCAGGCAACTCAGTTACTTTTTAGGCTTGGAGATTGATTCAAATCCCTCCGGTTATTATCTTTCACAAGCCAAACATGCCACTAATCTTATCTCTCGAGCTAGGCTTACTGATAACAGGATCACTACCACTCCTATTGAGACTAATGCTAAATTTGATGCTAGAAATGGGGCTCCTCTTTTGAATCTTACACTTTATCGACAGCTTGTCGACAACCTTATATATCTCACTATCACTCGACCCGACATTACATATGCTGTCCATATTGTTAGTCAGTACATGATTGCGCCTCACACGACACATTTTGCTACAATACTTTAAATTCTTCGCTACATCAAGGGTATATTATTTCATGGCCTTCACTATTATTCTCAATCTACCTTGGAATTGGAGGCTTATTCTTATGCTAACTAGGCTGATAACCCTCAAGATCATCACTCCACTAAAGGCTACTGTTTCTTTTTGGGCACTTGTCTCTCGTCTCTTGGCATAGTAAGAAACGGACTATTATTACTCAATCTAGTATAGAAGTAGAACATCAAGCTCTTGCTAATACAACATCAGAGTTACTATGGTTGCATTGGCTACTAAAAGACATGGAAGTGCATCAACGGAGTGGAATATTAATTCATTACGATAATCGAAGTGCTATTCAAATAGCACATAATGATGTTTTCCATGAACAAACTAAGCATATTGAGATAGACTATCATTTTATTCAATCTGATATTCTTCATGGCATTGTTCAACTAGTCTCTACTTCATCCACTGAACAGATTGATGATGTCTTTACCAAGACACATCCACCTAGGCATTTTCTAGATCTCTTCTCCAAACTCAAGTTGATTTCTTTCAAATCACCTTAAGGTTGAAAGGGGATGTTAGAGATATAGATATATTTAGGAGATGTATCTTAACTGATTCCAATTTGATTCTTTTGATGAAATTGATATTTTGTTACCTTAGATAGTTAAGCTCTAAAGCCTTATGCATAGACTCATGTATTCTTCATTAGAGATGTACATAATATTACATTTTTCTATCAATACATTTTCTCAACTCTATGTATGAGTGAATTTATATGATTTTGTATCATGGAGGTGATGCCATGTCCATTTAAGATGAAAATGATGCTCGTTGATGCCTACCTGCTCGTTGATGCCTACCGATGCTTTTATCTTGAAATTATTATTGATATTGCATGAAAGATCCATTATGTTTATGATGCCACTAGAAGATGCTATGAGTCGTTGTATAGAAAATGGATATATTTCATAATTAAAAACATGGTTGAATGATTTCAAGAGGATTTTGAATGACTTTGACGAGTAGAGATATTAGAAAGATGAAACTATGAATGTAAATAGATGCAACAATAATTGTGTCCTACAAGAAAAAAAAAACATATATTCACTGCATATAAATTCTTTTGTGAATAGCAAACTTCATTGGTCAAAATTTTTAGTTAGTGATTAAGTTTTATTAATCAAAGGAAATGAAATTTGGTCCAAAATGTAAGAATTGTAGAGTAGGGGCAATTTCATAATTTCAATAAGTTAAGGTCTCATATTGTAAAACTGAAAACTATGGGAGCTGTTTACATATTAAGGATACTTATGATGGTAGGTTCTTGGTTTATTACACAATTAATTGTCCAATCTAGACATTTTATCTAACTAATCAAAATTTGCACTTCATTGCAAAACCATTTTGAAAAGTGGGTTGTTTTGACAATTTAACATAGTCTGGGACATTTAATATAGTGTTGGATTTTCACATGGTTCAATTAGCAAGTACATAGAGTTTAGTAATTAACTTGATTAGTAAATCTAGATTAAGAAAAAATTGAGAAATAAGTCACGTTAGAATTAATGCCTCGCAATTTGGACTGATGATAAGCTACAACATGTGGGTAGAGATGTTAGGATGCATAGAATCTTTTAGGAGCCCCACTTTACAATATGAAAAGTATCGGGAGATAAATGTTTTTTATATCGATAAACATGGTTATGTAAATATTATTAGCCGTGAATGCGACCCATGCCATATAAAAAGTGAAATGAGAAAGATGAGCAATTTTGGGGTTAGGCATGTATTTCAGTTGTAATGGCAAATTGGGCATATTGATAAAATCATAAATACTTAATTGCCCTTTTTAAAACTCAATCATACTTTCATGATGAGTTTTAAGATTTTTATTGCACAAATATACACATATCTTACCCACCCCATTGGTGGCAAAGATGGTGGAGCAAGCCAGAGTTCAACTCCCCACCTCGTCATTTGCGCGACTTACCTACACCTCATGGGAGGTGGGTCCCTGCGGGTCGCCACCGGCTGCCAGCTAAAAGTAACTTTTGAATGCCGTAAAATTTGCCAAAAGTCACCCTAGATAAATATGGTCAGGATAGAATGAATATGTGCCAAGAATTATCCCATGAGATGATTATTGCATCTCTCAGATTTATTCATTTCAAACTGAAGGCATCGGATGCTTCATCAAGAGCGAAGCTGTTTTCAACTACATTTGTACACCAATATCCACATTACATCAGATGCTCCCAAATTGTAATAACAGAAACCTTCAAACCAAAGTTGAAGAGACACCGAGCTGTTCAAATATGACATTCACGCCATGGATGCGATCACCACTGACGATCCTCATTATGCAGGTGTCCAGGAAAGATTCAGATAGCCATGGTAAAAAAAAAAACGAAAGAATAATCTAGACCGCCGCACCGCCCAAAAACAATTAAACGGAAATCATACAACTTGTACACAGTGAGAATGAAGCGACAGCCCAAGAAACATCTTTGCAGCTCCTAGGAGTGGATGGACATGGAGTGGGACAGAACTTAAGTTGTTAGCACATCGGGCATTGTATTGGAATGAGAACCAACAACTTTACCGCCAACATCAGGAAATTCCTCAGATCCTTGCAATGGCCCAATATTCCCGCCAAATATAGCACTCGCTACCAGAGGATGTCTCAAAACAAAGGCTGCATTAAGCAAAATGCTGTAAGAGGAAAAATGTGCCATACCAAAAGAGGAGCTTAAAAACTGAGGGCATGCAGAACAATAGCACTTCAAAAGACAACTGAAAACATGGTCTATGCAACTAGAAGGAACAAATGCAGTATCTCTGCTTCGTTTCAACATGACATCACAATTATAAAAGACTAATAAATAGAAGCACAGTATTGTGAACTCCAGTAATTCACTCCTACTAGTGAAAACCTAAATTTTAACTCTGTCTCTGTATCATTGAGCTACTCACGTGGGCACAGATAATTTTTCAAGATTAATGTTTCTAAGGCTGAAAATTTTGCCCAGTCCAGCAAGGTCTATAATTTCCTAGATTACCTCTTTTCTTTTTTGATTAGTGAAAGGTGAGGGACAACCAGCGCTAACAGCTCCCTCTGGGCATTAGCACGAGGTTAACAAAACCACTAATACTATGTATTCAATTAGAGCCACAGCTATTCCAAACCAGATGCCAAGATGCTAGTAGCCAAAAAGTCTCCACACAATTATCATGACATTTAATAAAGTAGTTAATGTTCTTAATTATCATGATTCTTCAGTCGCCAATTATGGTTCTAGAAAATCATGATTCTTTTTCAGTGAGTCTGTTTATAGATTATTCATAACAAAAGAAAAGCAGAGGAGCAACTTCGCTATGTGTTCAACATTGAGAAAGCCAACTCAGAAGCTCCCAATTACAAAAGAGCTTTGCGCCTACAAAAGAAATTTTCTCCCTAACATCATCACCCCTAAATATTCTACCGGAAGCAGCCCTCTTGATTCTTATAAGAACAGCATCAACATCTTTAACAAGAGAAAACTATGCAGCTTACAATTCCTGGCGTTTCATATAAAACACAAAAAGCATTCCAAGAAAGCTTAATCCACAGGTGAGGGAAAGGCGAATTATCTCAATAGACAACTCGATATGCTAAGTTATCTTATTAAACCTTTGAGCCATTTGAATCCCACGATACTTACCAAACAAAAAATAAATAAATGTATGATCTCTCACGATTGGAGCTTTTGTTGCATTCCATTTCACTCCACATCATTGCACCAGACACAGCACATCTAAAGTGGATATGGTTTTAATATAATAAAGATCACAAAAACTTGATAAGTTGCAAAAGTTGATTCCTAAGGATATTCAAGATATTCAAACAGGAGAATTTACATGTCTAGACCAAACAATAGAACACTAAGCACATACGAGGCAAGCAAAGATCAGTTCAATACCAATTGCCAATACTACAGGACGTAGTCCATACTTGTCTGCAATTTTAAGGTACCCTGTAATAGAAACAGGATTAAAAGAGTTGGTACAGGATCCCAATTATGGCAAAGATAATGACAGGAGAAGAAGCCTGTACATTTTAATAAATGAAGGTTGGGAGGAGGAGGAGGAAGAAGAAGAAGGGGGGCACGGGTTTCCATAGGCAGAAGTACAAACTCATGATGAAAAGCAGGTGCATGACCACAAGCTCATGTAAATGCTCAATAAAAGCATTAGTATGGTAGTTGAAGAGAGAGAAGGGGGAAGAGAGAGAGCCAAGGGTGAAGTCCCCCACAGTTACATCATCTTCTAACACATAGTGGGATGGATTCTAGAATCTCAACCACTAACATGCAAAAACTTTAAAAACATTGCCAAGCAACATAATGTAATCATTGGAGTTATATCAGAAACTTAAGCAAAAATTGTGTTTATCCAATATGATCAAAAGGTATTAAAAGTTCTTTTTTCGCCTTCTTTCTTAGATTGTTTGAATGATTTATATTCGAGAAGTTATCTCCAGAAAGAATATACCAACCATGATTGCTGCCGTCACGATACTATTGGACAAGTTGTACCTTGATTCTCCTTCTGAATACCTCCCTGGAGAAGAAGCCCAATTTATGTAAGATGAAGCCCATGTATCCCGAGGGAACACTTCTGAAATAAAGAGATAAATGTAAAATGCAGGGCTTCACCTTCGAAAGATTCAACCGAGCATCCGGTGGTCCACCATCAGGCAAAAGTATTTACCAGAAAGTATACCCATCGCTAGAGGGCTGTAGGCCAATAAGCTGATCCTGCAGACATAAATTCAAAAGGGGAAAAAAATAATCAAGGAAAGAATACCCAAGAAGATCAAAAGAAAACATCTGCAAATAGAGAAGATTACTAGCACACAAGTATGTAGAGTAGTGCAAAGTTTGATGGGATCCAGTTGAACAAATACCTCTCGTGATGGCAGCATTCTGCCATCCCTGAATCGAAAGTTCGACAGAGCAAACTGTAGCAATTCTAAAACAAAGGTGGCAAGGCAAATTTAGCCTCAATATGCAGTGGTGAAAAGAAGAGAGATTTCCTAACAAGAGTGAGGAATACTACCTGCACTGACACAACCTTAGGATAGGAAGGAACTCTTTCAGCAACGTGGAGGAATTTCATGACACCATAAGGTGTTTCATTACTGAGTCCAACATATCTAATCTACAAAGCATATTTGCAATCAGAGATGTCAGAAAATATCGCAAGAACAGATTCATAGGGCCAAGTCTTAAATATGTTTACTGACCTTACCAGAGGCAACGGCTCTGCCAAGTGCCTCAAGTTGTTCCTCTATGGTAATTGCTCTGTACTGATGGGTTGGATCATACTCAGACTCTCCAAACATCGGCACATATCTGTTGAAAATCCACTAAAAGAAAAAGAAAAATCTCCCAATATATCAGACATCATCAGTCCTTTCCAACAAAATCAAGAAACAGAGGGTTGTATTGACATACAAACCGATCAGGCCAATGTATTTGATAAAGGTCGATGTAGTCTGTCCTCAATCTCAATAAGCTGCAACATTCATGAATGAGCCATCACAAGATATTATATGCTGATAATGCAAGTATGAACATCATAATACAAACAATTCTTCGATAATTAAGTGTCGGTGCTCTTCATTTAACAAACTTTGAATGGCCACAATTCTTTCAGTTACAGAAAGATAAATAGTGTTTCAGTTGAAATATGATAAGTCCCCAGTATAGTGGTAAAACTCAAATTTTCTAGAGTCTTCCCGAATACCATGTTGGACAAGCATCAGCCCATCCTCTTGGTAAGG
Organism: Eucalyptus grandis; assembly: GCF_016545825.1. Lineage (NCBI taxonomy): Eukaryota > Viridiplantae > Streptophyta > Magnoliopsida > Myrtales > Myrtaceae > Eucalyptus > Eucalyptus grandis. The sequence goes on along the minus strand of NC_052622.1, from coordinate 45,568,810 downwards.
TCAATAAAATCGCATTGGAGAAAGACTCAGGTTTTGGTGATTTAGTTCCTTAAATAAAACTAGTGCACGAACAGAAAAGATTTTCTGGCCAACTAAAACGATTGGCAAAATGACAAACAACTAGTTTTCTTGACAAGGGCAAACACATAGGCAAATATGGCTTTATTTATTTCGAGATATGGGTGAGTAAGGGACTCAACCACTTCTCGCCTGAAACTGGTGATATTCACTGAAATATGCAAAGACAAAACTAGATTTGATAGCATTTGTAGGAGGACGAGTGTGTAAAGAGGACTTATGGAAGAATAAGGGAAGCCAAATGATATTTTCCATCTAAATGGATCTAACACTCAGTGTAATTATTTCGATGGCAGAAATATCGAGTCCTAAGTGATGGAGCAACACGCAAACTTACCTATTATCAATTGCTTGGATATGTTCCAAGCATCCACACACTTGGGCCCATCCCTAATCCAAGTCATTTGCCCAGATGGTCCACTCACCTTCATGAAATTATTTTACAAAGACTCCTGTTAATTTAAAATTGGCCGGATACAATAAGAAAGATGCTATTTGGAAAATTGTTGCCCCATCCAAAATGAAAAGAAGACAATGGCTGCATTGATACAGTTAGGACCAGATAAGCACGACAGCTTAACTCCTCACTAACATGTACTATCCAGAAAACATATGATTTCCCTCCTAGTACTAGGATACCGAAGGACACTTCCCCTTAATGCACTCTAAGCTCATTCTATAACAAGAAAATGGAAACCCAATGCCATGAATGTCAATGACATTAAATCAATCCTAGGTTCTATACATTACCCTTAAGCAAATGCAATGCTACCACGTCAAACATTTACAAAGCAAAGGTAATATCATTAGGCAGGAACTAGGATCAGCTTATGCTCATCAAACAAGAAACAAGGCGAAAGGGTTAACAAAAGAATCGGAACATCGGCAAACCTTGGTGGCCAACACGACTCGATCGCGAGGAATTTTCCGGTCTCTAACCCACCGGCCGAGATACTCCTCGCTCCGGCCCTGAGTATCGGCACGCTGAGGCACTGGATACCTGCGCGCGCCATCCGAAATTCCCACACAAAAATAAAATAAAATAAACCGACGGAGATTCAGAGTTAAATCCAAACAAACGTTCGATTCTGAGCGTCGCGAATCCGTCAAAACGTACATTTCGGCGGAGTCGAAGAAGTTGATCCCGGCGCCAAAGGCGTGGTCGAGGAGGCGGAACGATTCAGACATCGAATTCTGCTCGCCGAAAGTCATAGTTCCTGAAGACAAAAAGCGAGCGATGTCAGCGGGCGCAAGAGACGGATGAGAGAGAGAGGAGGGAAAAGGGCGGTTTCGGAGAGAAAACCTAAGCAGAGCCTGGAGACGGAGAGGTCGGGAGCGAGGTTGAAGAGAGGCACGGCCATTGACATCCGCCTCGCGAGATGCTTCTGGTGAGCAGCCCAGCGAGAGCGAACGGAGCAGGAGCAGGAGCGGCGAGATAAGAAGAAGAAGAAGATAATGGAGGGAAGAAGAAGCAAAAGGAAACTCTAAAAATGTCCTTAAAAAAAAAAAAGAGAGGAAAATGGAAGAAGATGGAGATGCAGGGATCGAACCCCACTCTGTGATGTGTGCTGAGCGGTTTCTACCATTTGAGCTACATCCCTTTTGCTTCTACGTAATAAATTTAATAATTATAGTCACTAGTCACCTTCGGAGATTTTATTGTACATTATTTATTGAATTATGAGTCATCCTAATTTGTGGAATTGGACCGACGTGTGTAAGGTTGGCTCAGCGACCATCAATCTTAATCGTTTGATTTAAATTTCAAGAAATATGAAAAAAATTTATATGTGAATTTACGTAGCTCACCATCAACATTTTAGTGTTGTGTAAATTACGAAAGTTTCAAATTTAAAAAGAAAAGAAGTTAAAAAGTGCAAGAGTCATAAATCTTCAATCAAGAAGCAAAAGATAAAATTAAAATTAAATGAATTGCGTGAATTAATTAAAACGAACTTATATTCGAGATAAGGGACTTGCAAGCAAAGACAAATGATCCATATATGATAGGGAAAATTTTTTTACACTATTTAATACATCCATCATAGATAGGTCCCCCGACAACACGAATCTAATACACATCTCATTTTAGCATATCCGACGTGATATAATATTCCGCGACATCACAGTCCAATGCCTATTTCGTACTCAAATTTGGAATTCCCGAGTTTGGCCAATCTAAGTTCGATGCATCTCTCGCGGCCCTTCAGCAAAATGAGTGGAAAAGTGGGAACAAAGCATCTTTTCAGACTAAGCCAGATCGTACCAAGCTGATGTCCGTGTACTGTTCAACACATTTAGATACATGACCAAAACCTGACCCATGTCCGGACCTTTGCGACTCTGCTCTGGTGCAGAGTCTTGCGACTGCTTGATGGGACAACTTCTTGGGTGCGTCCGTACTCTAGTTCCCTCCTGAACTTAGGACACAAGCATTAACCTTTCACTTGATGTTTTTCTTCAGTTTGATCCCAGTTATGTTCTTTTCCATTCATTTTGCAATATCGACGCTCCCTTCTTCTTGCCGACATATCATTGTTTCCATCAATATCTCTAATGAAAAAAAGAAAGAGCAAATAGAAGCAGCTTATAATGATTATGCCTGTTGCGGAAGCATTTTCAGCATGTAACTGACTAGCCTTCGACTCCTTCTTCCCCTGTTGACTCCTCTCCATGTTCTCTATTTGAGAAGCTCTCTTCATTTGACATGCTTGGCACACGAGAGCCTTTATCGATTAACCGGAAACCCAACTCCATTGGATGCATTATCTATTATTGACAATGTAGATATGAGAGCATATTCTTAAAAGGTTAAGGGAGAAAACAGGTGGAAGATCTATCATGAGATGAGAGAGATTCCGCAATATCACCTTCGTATTCCCTAGTTGATGGGAAAGAAAAATATTCACCAACTAACAAAAAGAATGTGAGACTGCCGGATATTGACATATTAAAATAATGAATATAGCCTCATAGAGTCAGCTTTATTGGGAGATTATCATACCTAGCCCTCCTAAGATGCATTATTTATTATTGACAATGTCATAGGAGATGAATCATCTGCACTCTTCTCCCTAACCTGCACATCATGGTCATCCATTGATGTTTTTCGTGAAAAGAGAGAGCAAATACTTGCAATTTGGAATGATTGTACCTGTCATTGAAGCATATTCAAGTCTTTTTTTTTTACCCTTTCCCTCTTTGACTCCATCCCGAGTCCTTTATTTGAGAAGTCCTTTTCGTTTGACGTGTCGGCATACGGGCCTTCACTAGAATCATTGAAAACCCAATTCCACTGGCTGCAGAATCTGGTTACTGACAATAGCATAAGAGACGTGCCATTTGCTCTCTTAACCTTATCCTTTCTCTTTACGTATATATCATTGTAATTCATCGATGTTCCTCGTGGAGAAAAAGAGCAAATCCTTGCAGCTTAGAATAACAATACCTGTTGCTAAAGCATTTTCAGTTCTCACATGTGTAACTCGGACGAGCCTTTGACTCTTTCCATGTCGACTCCTTCTCATGTCCCCGGTTTGAGAAATTCCCTTTGTTTGACTTGTCTGGTCTGGGTGCAAGGGCCTTGCCACTCAAATGTTCCTCTAGAGTTATTGCGAACCCAATTCCATTAGCTGCAAAGTCCATTGATGAAAATGTCACAAGAGATGATGCATCCTCCGCTGCCCTCTTTTGAACCAATTTCTCTTGAACGGCGCATGTCCCTCCTCTTGCTTCGCATCATGATCAAATTGAACCACTGAAATTATTCCATTAAACATAACTATGGACATTCACATATCAACAACAAATGATTACTGAAAATAAGAAATCAAGCTGGGATCGTCCTTGCTATTAACAAAAAATAGAACTGTTTTCCCACTGCAAGGCCCTAATACTTTTAGGTAGACGATCTTCAATTCAAAAAAAGTTCACCCGTGATCTATCGGAGGGAAAACAATTTTTGAAAGACCCCAATATGTCATCGAGTCACATTTTGTTATGCCATGTTAATACAACGTGGCACAAACCCTAAAAGATTTGTATATAGAATTTCACACTTTGATAATAACTTTAAAATATATGTAACCCGTCTACTTTATAAGTTATTACTGTTAGATAAAGATATAATTTAATATATGTGTAAATGATTTAACCAGCCAAGCATCCTAGCCGCCCCATTTTTCTTGTCTTTCATCATTGTGAGTTCCATTCAAATAAAAGGCTTGTTTAATGCATCAAAGTTCACGAAGGAAAATACAAATTGCTAATCATGCACAAAGAAACAAACGCCAGGAACAGCAAAGGGGCATCTTCCTTTTTCAATCTCACCATCTCCATCAATCGTCATCTCAAATGTCACCCCTCCTTTCGCGTAGGCACGACGTTGTGTTCGATCAAACTTGAAATGCGTGAAAATCCGGTTCTTCCCACGAGGCAATGAACCATCGCCATGGGTAGTATGATCAAATGCATTGGACCTCCCATTTAGTTTAATTATAATTTGTAGAGACCGACATATTATCATGACTTAAGTGAATATCCCAAATAGGGTCTTGAAATCTCCAAAGAAGAAGTCGGATCCCAGAACACATGGTTCAATCCTCATCCATTACGCTAACTATTTCGTTCTATATTGACTTCCCTTTAGTCTCTCTCTCTCTCTCTCTCTCTCTCTATCTCTATATATAGATATATGAAAAATTATCCAATAAATTTTAAACCTATTACATTTTACTAATTCAATCATAAATTTTTAATTGTACAAATTAAATTTTAAACAATTTTTTTATTTTGTCAATTTTATTTATCCAGTCACTTTTGGACATGGATGCCAACTATCATACGTGACATGGCCCACGTTAAAATGAATTATTATTATTATTATTATTCGAATTTATTTATTTTTCCTTCCCTCTCTCCCTTAGTCTCAACGATGGCCGCGAGTGCAAAGAGGAAGGGTTGGTAAGGTTGACCACCAGGGCTAGTGAGGCTCACCATCACCTAGCGAGGCTCACTCAGGTCAACCTTGCCAGCTATTGTCGAGACTCGATGACTAGCTAGAGAAAAAAGGGAAAGAAAAAATAAAAAAAAAATTAAAAACTCAAAAGAATATTAAAATACTTGCCAAAATTTATCAACATCAAGACTAGTTGTATTACGCAAGCACACCAATGCTCATATTAATAATTCAATTGGCAAACGTGGAAAAGGTTCATAATTCAACAATAAAAAATCTCAGAAATTTTAGACTAATTTAATAAAAGTGCAATAAATTCTAGATTTTTGAACAATTTTTCCACTTGGGGTCATGTTATAATAATGGTTAAGAAGGTCATGACAAGAGAGAGATAGTTTCAAACATTTGACTTTTAATTTCCAATAATGACCAAGATGGAACATAAAGGCCATAGAAGCGGAAAAAGCTAAGCTAATAAGGAACGCTTCCATAGCAAATGACGTCGGTCAAAAGAACCCTTTCTAGAAACAAACACCTTTCTCATCTTTCTTTTTTTTTTTTCCCCAGACAATCACTATCTCTTCACTTATGTCTAAAGAAATGAATTTGCTCCGGTGTGTCGACCTTGGGGTCGTAAAGGTGCGTTTAGAGTTCGATCTAAGGTGATGGCTGGAAACCTGAGAATAAAAGAAGAAAACACGCCCTTCACATTGGCACTTGGGAGCATACATTCGACATTAAAACATTTGTGATTCGTTAGTCAAGAGAAAAATCAAATTAATGATAGAGAGAAAGAAACAAGAAGGACGTTTGAAAATTTTTCTTTACCTTCCTTAGGAATTCCAAGGCATAATTATGATCATCAAGAATGATCTACTATTAGACTTGATAATAGATATAAAGAGTTATTAAAAAAAAAAAGTGTTTTCAATTGGGCCATTCATTCTCTAAGCCCGATTTATATAACTATCAATTATCACGAGTGCATCGGCTAACAAGTTAAATTCAATGTCCGAACTTTTCATAACTTTGCCCATGCATTCAATTAGGTTTTGATTAGGTTTATACACAAGTCTATTACATCCAAATGTCTCATGGGAACAATCAAAGTCGTTCAATGCCCTTACCTACAAATGCTCCCCCATTTTCTAGTAGAAGATGAATCAGAAGAAGAGAAATTAGCCCTTTTCTCCATTACTCTTCTCTTCTCAAGTGATCCACACCTGGCATTGATGAAGCAAAATTCAAGAAGGAAACCTTAGGCTATACTTTGAGGCCTAAAGTATTACTTTATAAAGTCAAGCCTAGGGCGCATGCATCCAACAAATTCCAATATGACGCGATCGAGACCTTTATGTCTTCTCTATACACCTCCCAACTCCTCCTCCTTTTAAAATAGTTTATTTAGCTAATCTAATTTGTTCTGCTTTATAAATGTAATCGTTCACGAGAGAGGTTCTTCTAGGCAAGTAGGGCTTGATTGCTAGGGATATATTTATTTATAATCCACCTAGGAAAATTTGTCGGTCTATGATTGGCTGGAGATATGTTTATTTATAATTCACCTACACTGGTCAACATTATGACATGGTCCACTCAAGGGTGTGCATTCGCAATATACTTTATCGAAAAGAAAAAATCAATTGTCGAGAGGAAATCCCAGAAAACAATTTCCCCCCACTCATTCGAAAACGAATATGCTGCTTTTGTTTTTAGTTTATTTATAATTCATTTACATATATCATGCGAGACTCACCACACTTGTGAAATGTAAAAAAAAAAAACATGTCGAGAATTTTTTGAATATATCTATAAAACAACGATGCATTAGGTTGAAATTTTCTAACTCGAATCATTACAATAAAAAACATTCCGCTTTTATATCTATAAAAATATTCTACTTTTGTATATGCCGATTGACCAATAGCACAATCGACACGTTACGTATGTTTCTCAATACACCACCCCGGAACAAGAATGATTATACTTATACAAAATTCGTCCCACCTAACTCGTGAACCCGATTGTCATTTATGCAATGGACACATGTGATTATGATTGTACCTTTCAAAGATATTTTTAATTATGTATGCTACCCATTCACGCAAACAAAGAGAGAGATTAGAGATTCGTTGCTTTTCCTTTTCTTAAGTTCTTTGTCCTCTTTTCCATCCGAGAAGCAGCCTCACATTCATTGTACCGCGTGGGTTTGCCTTTTAACTTAATACTTTATGAGAATCTATGCATTTTAGCTGAGATTTACACATTCGCGGTTTGGTTCGCCTTGTCTCCAGCCGACAATAGAAAATCAGTTCCTTGGAGGCAACTGAACTTGGCCTTCTATATTATGGCAAAGCGATATCTTTCGTTCCGCGTATCATGCCCGCGGGGTGCGGTTCAAGAATCAAAAATCGGATTGGGTTTCAGTTTTGGCAGCAGGCTCGCGACATATAGCGTTCTGTTCAAATTTAGACCAAATAAAAAAAAAGGGTTTCTATAACTTTCCATAGCAAATGAAAACCCACGAAAATTCGGGACGATTTTCGATGCCGACATCGTACATTTTCAAACACCTCATTCCCAAAAGGGACGAAGGGAAGAGAGCAAACATCTTGTCCGAAATGAGGTAGACACGACACGCATACCAGCAGACAGATATAGAGAATCAGGTTGTGAAAAAATAACGAACGGAAATCTTTTATTGCATGCATTTACTGTCCACGAGAAATGGTGTAACGGAACAGGTGGCAATGACTTTCTGCCCTTGGTGGGATTGACCGGAACGGCACAAGAGGCCAAAAGCTGTCCCTGGTTTGTTGACCCTAACGCACTACCAGCCAAAACCCGACGTCGGCCTCACTATTTTTAGTAAAAGAGTGAAAATATTTAGAAACACGTCTAGTTTTTAATTTCTAATTTAACGAGCGATTGATGGGACATTGTAGTTTCTAATGCATTACGCAGGCGCGATTTTAACTCTATTTGCAAAACATTAAATATCATCTTCATCATAAGAGTTTAATATAGTACCGTTACAATATTAAAAATTGCCAGGTTGGAGAAAATGTACTTTATTTAACTTCTCGATAAGAAAATTTGTCATGATCAAATCATCATTTTTTTTAATTTTTCATAATTCACTATTAAAAATGAGAACATTTCCTTATACCCTATTAGTAATATTCATGGTAAATTCACTTGAAACAGTTAAAGCTTGTTTGATTACATTTCAACAACACTAAAATTTGACCTCTTATTTTCCCATCGAAATCAAGAACGTTACTCATATATTCTAAGAATTAATAAAAATTGCATCGCAATTTTACTTTCTCGTCAAAATTTATCCATTGAGAAAATTTCAGGTGATAGGGAATTAAAAATAGCGAAAACGCCACCGCAAAGGTCCTAAATTTTCTTCAGTGAAAGTAACTGAGAACAAAATATATGCACCCCAGGACCCAAGCAGAAGAGAACAAAACAGCTGCTGGAAAAGAGAGAGAATACAAAATTGAAAAGGTAGGAAAAGGTTAAAGAAAAAAAGGAAAAAGGGGAAATGGAGAGAAAAGAAGGGCGTGGAAGCATCAATTCTATGTTTGGTATGCTGAGTGTGTGGCACATGCTCGCCCACCTTCATATAAGACAAGGGATGCAGCCAGGCTCTCGAAGGACCAACATGTTAATACAATATCATTTCATCATTTCATCTTATTTTTATGGCTTTACTCGTGACTTCTTGTTCGTAGGCAATAGATCGATTGTATGCACAACTTTTACTTACAATTCGAAATATCTCAAATTAATTGTACTTAACCAATGTCCTGAACGAACGGTTGAGAGGACTCAATTTGCATAGCGTTTCTCTTTTAGTTTAATTTTTCGGTGTAAGAGGAGGTGACATGTGGAAGAATATGTTTTTCAGAAGGGCAATAGCACAAGATACTGATGAACTTGGTTTAATGTGTAAAATCATCCATAAGTTTTTAATTTATATAATGCGATCCTTAAACCTTGCCCAATGTTTAATGTCGTCCCTAAATTATCAATTTGTTCTCAATCCAATCAATCACCCAAGTCTCTAAACTATATGAAAACATTTAAAAGTTTAGGAATAATATTGAATCGAAATTTATGAATTATGCTGGACAAATTAAAAAGTTTAAGGACATCTTGTGCATTTGACTAAAAATTCAAAAAATCACATCGAATGGATTAAGAATTCATATTAAATCAAAGTTCATAAATAATTTACGTGGTCTCATATTATATTAGGATAAGTATACTAAAAATCTTAAAATTTACCACGAAAGTATAATTAAGTTTTAAAGTTTTAAAAAGTGTAATCATATCGTAAAATTTATCGAAAGTAGGTGTAATCGAGTTCAAAATTTATTAAGGTAAGTTAACAAAAATTGATTGTATTTTTATAATGTTTTATGATTTAATTGTAGTTTCGTGATAGGTCCTGGACCTTTTAGTGGATTTTCCGTTTTTATGTTTGTCTCTGCTCCCACGTTTCCCGTTCTGGGCCAGAGAAGATTGGGAAAGTAGGAAAAGACCGCGATGGCCCACGCGAATACGTCCGGGCGAGCGGGTGGGGGAGGGCGGGGAATCACGACCGCGAGATGAAACCCCGGGCGGACGCGTGGCACCTGGAGGGGGCCGTTACGGGCGGGGACCCCACCGCGGTAGAGACGCAGATTCCCGAACGTCGTATCGGATTCGAGACTCCCCCTTGGCCCCGTTCTCGAACAAAATCATCTCCCCGTAGGGCGGAAGGTCTCGTCTCGTCAGGCCCCGGTGGGCCACGCGCGAGCCACGCGTCGGCCGCCCGCGACGATAAGGATGCGACACGCTTCCACCGGATACGACAAGAGCCAAAGCCTCACCCCCCCCAGCAACGACAAGCGGTCGAACAAAGAAAGGAGAAAACCGAAAGAGGACGGGCGAAATTATTACTTTTTTTTTTTATAAAAATAATGTGATATAATTTTTATGTATGGGAAAAATGATAAAATTGAAAAAGCGCCCCCCGCGCTACCGGACAAAACACGCGTCTCCATCCCTCATGAGCTTTCTCGTGATTTGGGGAGAGCCGCGAGGTAGGTTGGGGAATCCGCCAGGGAGGGTGGTAACCCTGCGCGTGAACCAATAGGTCGGCTTCGGGGACAATAAGGATGTGGTTTTTTTTTTCTTTTTATTTATTCCCATCCCCCTTATTCTTTTGATTTCTCTCCCTCGTGTTCTAAATTTTCTAAAAGATTTAGAATAATTAATTAGATGATGGACAGAAATTGAATGTCTATGCAGAGCCCGGCCTTAGTTCTGATTTTTATCAGATCGACGAAAGACGAATAAAATTAAAGTAACTCAGGTAAAATTTTCATTGGGCAATTTTGTGAAAGACCTTTCTTTAAAAAAAAAAATGAAAATAATGCTTGAATGCATTTACACGCATGAAACGATAATATCAATTAAACTGATATAAAATGTTGTGACCATTTATATTGGCGAAGTTGTCAATTTGGTCAGCTAACCAAAAATAGTTGAATTATAATGAATTTGTAATTTAGTAATTGTTCTCCTCTCGATAATTATTGGTATAATGAATTCGACCCGAGTGAAGCACTTTATGGTTATTCTAGGAAAGTTATCGATGAGCACAAGCATTTGTTAAATACTCAAGTAGAATAACTTTTTACACCTTTGATTCACTAATGTTTCATATTTAATGATTGAAATTTTCTAAAAAATTTTATTTGCGTATATAACATGTCTTGAATGGAATTCAATAACAAAACTTTTAATCAAAGGCAAGATGTTCAGCTATAATCGACCAGAGGACTCATCGCCCCGACGGTTTTATTAATTTTTAACTATGCAAACTTAAAGGAGAGAGTTAATAACCAATTTTTTAGAAAAAAAATTGACAAAAAAAGGAAAAAACCATTCCTCGAAATTGGCATTAGAATTGCGACGTGTTGACTTGAAGTGGTCCAGATAATAAATTGCACATCGATGTATCTTTCACTATTATTCTTTCACGAAATAGTGCGGGAGCCGACTTCAGTCGATCGGCGGTCGAATACATTTTATTCTCGGTCAATGAAGTATATTCTATCTTTTTTAAGAAGGCTCATGTGGGATGTGGGATGAAAGCTCACGCGCTAAGGGTAAAAATCAACCACCCCACAGGCATATTGCATCCAAATCCATCTAACAGAATAGTACAAATGCCCAAGATGTCCAAAATTAGAACAAGACATGGGCTCCCATATATTAAAAATTAGATGTCCCAAAAGCTCATCGGTTCAATTTATTATAATTTTATAAAATGCAAAAACACCTAAAACTTATTAGATTATGAAAATTGGATTATGTATTGTTATCATGTCTCGTATTCGATATTATTACAAAATTTACACTTGGAAGCCTTTACGATCGAACCAATTGCCCTAAAGATATTTGTTTTCGATGAACAGAACAAACAAAAATCTCAAGACATGTTTGCACACAATGAAACGTACAAATCAATTTTGGTAACTCGCTCCAATGCGTATGCCTTGTTGAAATACAATAACAAAGCAGAAATCTCAAGATTATCGCGGATCGAGAGGAAAGTTAACATTTACGCAATCAATTAAGGTCATTTATACGATTAAATTTTATTATTATTTCGGCCTTCGCGTCTCTGCACACCCAATTACGTCATATTTGGTGTAAACTTTGAATCTAAGCCATGAAAGTTAAGTGAAAAATAAAAATCGAAACTCCCCAGGGCATTCAAAAATTTTCAAAGCGGGAAAAAAAGTAGAGTTAGGCAAAAGTCGAGGGAGTCAATATGCAGAGCTAAATGACCAAAAAATAAAAATAAAAATGCGGAGCTCCATTTGAGGAGGAGGGGGGTGATGGGACCCACTGGGCACAGTTTAATTCGGCCGCCCTGGTTTTTTTTCTCTCTCGTCTCCGTTCACCCTCCTTCGTCCTCTCCCCTCCGCTCCGGCGTCGTTCCTCTGCGTTTTGCCTCCCTCCTTCTCCCTCTTCCTCTCTCCCTGTCTTCTCTCTTTCTCTGCGGAGTTCTGTACTTTAAGCTCTAGTCTCTCTCTCTCTCTCTCTCTCTTTCTCTCTCCATCCTTCTCTCTCTCTCTCGCGGACACATACATACACGCGTATCTGAGTAGGATCTTCGATTTCACACTCTACTGCGTCTGCGCCATCTCTGTTTTCCCTCCTCACATCAGAAGAAGAAGAAGAACTGTCCCCCGTCCTTTCCCCTGTTCAGAGCACCCCCTCCTCCCTTCCTCTTCGACGAGGAATCTCCGGCGCAAGTTGCAGCCCCCTCCCCTCCCGCCCGCGGCGGCAGAGAACGCGCGCGCGCGAGAGAGAGAGAGAGTGCGCGGGCTAGGCCAGCTTGTCCGAAACTCTCGGGCCGTTGCTATGATCATCAGAAAGGCCGCCTCGGCGAAGGTCGCGTTTTGGGTCTAGGCTGCTCCTCCTCCTTCGTTCCGCGGTTCGTCTCCTCCTTCGCCTCTCCGGGTCTCGGATCTCTCGCCGCCTCATGGCTGGCGATAACGAAGTCAACGCCAATGAATCTAAGGTGCCTCCCTCGAATCCCTCCTGTGATTCTTCGGCTTCTCGGTGTTCTCTTCGTGGTTTTGGGCGTTCGGGGGTCTGTGATGATAATTGGAGCCGATTGGGCTATTTGGTTGGTGGATTTTTTTCTCGATGCTTCGATTTTTGGTGGTTTCGCCTGAATTGGACCCGAGCTCGTTCGTTTGGAAAAGGTGATGCCCGAGGTGATTCTGCTTGGTTCCTGGAAAAAAAGCCGTGATATCTTTCCCCCTCGCCGCGAGTTCAAAATTCCTGGGCGATTATGGCTACCCTGTGCTTTTCAGTCGCAGTTCCGATTTACGATCTGTTAGTTGGCGTCTCTGCTTCTGGGCTTTTTTCCTTCTTCTTTTTTTTTCCCCAAGATTAGTGGTTGAAATTTGAGTGTTAATTAAAGCAATGGAGGGTTCTGGCTTGATCGGACGAAGAGTTTTTGCAGTTTTCGCATTTGGAGGACGACGAGTCATTCCCGTTCTTACCTTTCCCGTTTCCTTTTTAGTAAATTTCCCAGCTTCCTTGTCAATGATGATCTTCTCATTTTGCTGTGTGCATTTCTTGGTTATGCTGAAGATCAATCTAGTGGTTTAACATGTCGAATTCGTGTCGCAATTGGTGACGCTCTGAGCGCTGATTTCGTGTTTCTCCTCCTCTTGTAGAGAGTTGTTCCCTTAAACACATGGGTCCTCATCTCCAACTTCAGGCTCGCGTACAATCTCCTCCGCCGGCCCGACGGGACCTTCAATAGAGACTTGGCTGAGTTCCTTGACCGGAAAGTGCCTGCCAACACCATTCCGGTCGACGGAGTCTTGTCGTTTGATCACGTCGTCGATCGCCCCACTGGCCTTCTGAACCGGGTGTACTTGCCGGTGCCCATGATGCATCTCAATGGGGATTTGAAGAGCTCGAGAAGCCTCTTAGCACCACCGAGGCTGTCCCTGTCATTTTATTCTTCCACGGCGGGAGCTTCAGCCCTCCTCTGCCAACAGTGCAATTTATGACACCTTCTGCCGCCGCCTCGTCGGCCTTTGCAAGGGGCGGTCGTGTCGAGTGAATTACCGCCGCTCGCCCGACACTGATACCCCTGTGCCCAGCGATGATGGTTGGGCAGCCCTGAAGTGGGTGAAGTCGAGACCTTGGCTAATGAGTGGGAAAGACTAAAGTCCATGTCTATTTAGCTGGGGATAGCTCGGGCGGTAACATCGCTCATCACGTGGCGGTCAGGGCTGCCGAGGCCGAGGTGGAAATACTAGGTAATATCCTTCTTCATCCTTTGTTTGGCGGGCAAGAAAGAACCGAATCGAGAAGAGATTAGATGGGAAATACTTCGTTAAAATAGAGGAACGCGATTGGTACTGGCGGGCTTATCTTCCGGAAGGGGAAGACCGAGATCACCTGCCTGCAATCCTTCGGTCCCCGTGGCAGAAGCCTTGAGGGGCTTAAGTTTCGAAGAGCCTCATCGTTGTGGCGGGTCTGGATATTCTCCAGGACCGGCAAATAGCTTATGGGAAGGGTTAAAAAGGAACGGTCAAGAAGTGAAGTTGCTATATCTGAAGCAGGCCACGATCGGCTTTTACTTCCTCCCGAACAACGAGCATTTTCTACTGCCTGATGGAGGAGATCAAAACTTTGTCAAGCCTAACTGTTAAATATAAGACCCACTTAACCTACTTACAGGCAAAGCAGTCCATACATAACAGAAGCTTTGACTGTTTTCAGGTTTTGTATTTGGTTTTCCATCTATTGCAGTGGTGGGTTGTGTAGTATTTTTCTTTGGGTTTTCTCCCCTCTTTGCTGTTCTAGCATTTGTGGTGGTAGAATGAGAGTTCTATCGATCAGTCGGGTCTCTGGAGATAGTGGCCTTCGTTGTGGCGGATCGGACTCTGCTATACCAATTGGAGAGATCGTCTTATATCTACTATAACCTCTTACTGTTGTTCAGCTTCCAGCTGAGGATTAATGGGGTGGCAGGACCGGTGGCATCGACGTGGTGGTCGATCGATCTGGTCTTAGCAGGTGATCATTCTTAGAGCACTAATTTCTGGACTTTGATTATACGCTCGTGGTATGGACTATGTATGTGATACTTGTGGCCTAGATAAATACAAAGAAAAGGCTTTTGCCTGTATATTTTCCTTCTCGAATGGACTGGTTCTCTCTCCCTTCTGTTCTGATGGCGAAACCTCTTGTTGGCAGGCAGTATTCATGTGCACGCTCTATAGTTAAGACTTGGTCGATGCGCTCTTGTAGTTGGTCACGAGGAAGGACGTTTCTCATCGCATTGTAAGAGGGGAAATCGAAGTCTTCATTGGTTGGATTAATCAATTCTTCAATAATGTCCGAGAACGAAATCACTGTGCAGAAACATAACATCAGTCAAACCAAAAGAAAGCTTCAATGCACGTAGTAGCAGGAGTTTGAAATTCTGCAAGGCACGAGATTCTCATCTTGATCTTCCACTTAGTCATTTTGGATTCCACTAGGAATTCATGTTCATTCATATGGCATCCTATGAAAAGCCCCCACCGTCCCCGACACGAACCATACAATTGCACAAGTTTTTAAAAGTTAAAACACGGAGATTGATGTGCGAAAATCGTTACGAGTTAAACATATGCTTGCGATTTACCACGTTGGTCGATGAACAAACGTTGTTCTGGTGGTCCACGATTACAATGGGCACGAACAAGCATGTGGCGGCGTACCATCCCAGAAAATGCCCCCAAAGCCAGACCCACAACCAACAAAATTTTCCCAGGAAAATGAGAGCCAAAAGGAGAGAGGGAGAAAGAGGAGAAAATCATTGGGGGAGGGGTCAAAATCATGGGCTCTCGCCATCTTTCCACATCGGTTTGATTAATTCTTGGCAGCTTGCGATTGCCCCCATTCTTAAGATGATGGAGGTGCGTTCTGGAGCTTTGGGAAAACAGCAAGAAATTGTGTTGAATTTGTCTTTGTTTGGTGGAGGGGAAACCCATCTATTGATGGTTGGGATTTCTTGGATCTATTATGAATTCTGGGGACACTTTACTTTAAAAAAAATAATAATAATATTGGTTGGATTGCTTTTTGGAGGATTAAATTAATGGGCACTAAGTGGTAGGAACAGCTAAGCAGGACAAGGACATGGAACCTTGTCGCAATTTGACTTTCTAGGCCCTCCTTAAATTTCCTTTGTTTCTTTGCTTAGAATATGTTCTTCTGGTTTGCGCCCCGTCACTTTTATAATCACTAGGGGGCCTTTCGCATCGGTTCAATTTTAATAATGATTTCCCTAACCTTTTCTTGTTCAGATTATCTCGGTGTTCTCTAATTGCTAACGTCCTGCTGTCAAAAACTGTCCCCCCGGACATGTCGTGTGAATGCATTCTCCATTGGGACAAGACGGAGTCACACTGTTTGACAATCGGCTTTTGTTTAATAGTCATTAGGGATTGAAGACATCTTCTGATTGGTTGGGAAGAAACATCGTTTAGGATACGTGGATTGGCTTCTGTCGAAGAAAGTCGCGATTTTCTTTCGTAATGATAATTGATGTGATTTTATAGGGAACGAGTTTAGACATGATCTCTAGAGTGATCACTGTTTTGATAATGTGCGGTCGGTCATCCCGATGCTTGGAACGACATCATGTTGCGGTCACGTCTCTTGTGTTCCATTTGAGCTTCATCCACCGCTTGAGATGAGACATTGCATTTTTGTTGGAGTCAACCGTGAAATTACGTCAACGAGCACAATGGACGGTGCATGTAATGTTGTGATTATGGCAACAGGAACCAATTATGAAATTGTTTTCCATGTTCATGAATGAGGATCACACTTCCTAACATCTTATATATTCATGTCATGTTTTTCGATAACTTCATGGAATGACTCATGAACAGATTAAGTTCATATATTTGACCTGTGCTTGTAGCCTTGATTATGAGCAATTGAACATAGTTGATAGAATTCAAATGCGTAACCTCCACCTACTGAACTGAAAATCCCTCAACGCCCTAGCTGACTGCATAAATTTGAGGTTTTCATTATTTCCTCACGATGTTTATCCTCAATTTTTCTTAGTATAAGTTGACGGTTATCTTACATAACATTTTGCTGTCCAAGCACCTCTTGGGTGGGTTTGTAAGCCACATTTAAATTACCCATTAAATTAAACTTCGCATGTGATTCTGCAAGTTGATTATAAAAGCTAGTGAGCTCAACTGCTGCAGTTTTGTTTATGTTGAGGTGTTCAAATCAAAGAATGGCTCAGATTCAACCTCTAATATAGAAAATAGTAAAAATTAAACGTAATAATCACGCCAAACCATTAAAACTAAACTCCATTCCTTGATCTGAATATGTAACTTTTTCAACGTACCAATGTGCTACGATTTTTTGTTTTTGGAAAATTACTAAAAAAAGTTTTTTGCCTATTGCACTTGCACCAACTGCTAATTCAATCTTAAATATTTTAAATTAGCCAGTTTAGTACTAAATCTATTGTACTTATGTTAATTCGGTCTTAAACGTTCAATTGTGCCAATTTAGTTATAAACTTTTTGACAATTTATTAATTTAGTCCTAAATCTTTTGACAATTTATCAATATAGTCATTTGGATAAATTTTAATTAAAAATCACTAAGTCTGCAGTTAGCATTGGTTGTCCTCTCGTGGCACTATTGGCATTGACTTAAATAATTTTTATTATTCTTAATTTGTATTATTATTTTTTATTCTTTTCTTTTTTCCTAATCTTGGCAAGCGATCCTTGACCGATTTAGGCAAGGACGCCTAGACCAGTCGAGGATGAGTGTCGGCTGGCAACCTCACTTACCTAAGGTTAAGAAAAAAAAGGAAAAAAAGAATAAAAAATTCACAATGAATATTTTTTAAAATAAAATAATTTCCAAGTTGGCGTCAACTATACTATATAAGACGATCAACGCCGACTAGATTGTCATATTAGCAATTTTTAGTGAAAAACTAGCGAGAAAGACTAAATATGTAAATTATCAAAATATTTAGGATTAAATTAGTACAATTAAAAGGTTTATAACTATTTGTACAAATATAAGGTTTAAGAATTTTTTGGTAATTTCTCCTCCAAATTTCATGTGCTATACTTTTAAAAGTATGTTTGATTGACTTGACAACCTTGATTTTGAGGCTATTAGAGAATTTTCACATAGCCGATGACTCCGTCTCTCACTCTCACCTTATACACATACATGTGTGCCACTTGTGCTAATATACAATAGACATTAGGGTGCGCTCTGGAAAATATTGTTCTAAAAATGATAATTTGTATTGCTTACAAAATTTTACTAACAAAAAATATATTTAGTGTTTATGAAAATTATTTAGACATAAAGTATTGTCGATAATGAAAATATGTTTCATAAATTAATTTTAAACGATATAAGCGATTACTTTTTGAAAATATTTTCTAAATTATTAATTTTTTACAAAGAAGTAAACGGAGCCTTGGTCTGTTTCCACTTTTGGGCAAAAGAAAAAGAAAGAAATTGAGGTTGGACGCGTTTGGTAACGTTTCAATTTAAAATTGTTCTAGGGAATAGAAATAGAAAACTATTTCTCGTTCCTAGGGAATAATTTTGACCGAAAGACGCATTTGGTAAACTTGTTCCGAGAATAAAAAATGAATAGAAACACGTTTGGTAAATTTATATTCTTTTTTTTTGTTTATTTTAATTTTTTAAATATTTTTATTTTATTTTTCCTTTCTTTTTTATTTTTATTTTTTTCTTTCTTTTTGGTTGGTCACCGGCCTCGGTGACCCAGTTGACTGGGTCGCGGCCTCGCCCCGGATCTGGAGCTCGCCCAGATTCGGCGAGGCTTGGCCTCGCCGGGGTCGGCAACGCTTTGGCGAGGTCGCCGACCTCGACGGCGTCGCCGGCCCGACGGTCGGTCGCCGGCCATGGCCGAGATCGGCGATCGGCCAAAGAAAAAAGAAAAGAAAAGAAGAAGAAAAGAAGAAGAAAAGAGAAGAGAGAGAAAAATGTTCTTTAAAAGTGTTTTTGGAACAAAAAAACAACTTTTTTTATTTCTCATTTTTGTTCCAATTTTGTTTTGAGAACAAAAAAACAGATTTGAACAAAAATGCAAACAAATGCGTTTCTGTTATTTTCTTGTTCCCAAAACAAAAAAACAAAATTTTGTTCATAAACAAGATTAAGGAACATTACCATGTAGGCCTTTATTTTTGATCTTCTATTAAGTGGTGTCATGGTTCCGACTTTACTTGGACAAGCCCAACATTGCTTCCTTGGGTACGATGATAGCCCACTTTGTCATGGAGAGCTCTATTCTATAGTCTTAAACAGATATCTAACCCTGATCCAACTAATTTTTGTATAATGCCTTTTGTAAACATATATACGATTTTACCTTTATTTTTTTTCGACAATACGCGTGATATTCGTTATTTAACAAAGTGCGGTGAAAATACATTAAGAGCATCAGAACATAACATATTAAAGAGAGTAGAAGGAGGGTGAATGACCCAATTCTTAGGTAAAACGTTTAACTTTTGTGATTTTGCTAACCAATCCATGATCCTGTTCGAGTCTCGGCTGCAATGGGCTATGGAGAGGCCCCAAAATTTACTCTTTAGCTCCTTGGCCCGGTCCACCGGGAATTGTACTTCCCAGTTCAGCTGATCAGAGGAGTTTAGACATGGGACAAGTACACTACAGTCAGAGTGAAGCTGCAATGTTTCTGTAGATCCGGGGAGAAGAAACGTTAGGGTTTCGAGCAACGCCACAGCTTCTGCTTGTATCAAACGATTTGCATCTACCTAGCATTCGGCCCACGGTCTGTTCGGTCTTTAAAAAGTCAGTGGGGTATTTAATGGGCCCGAAATTTGTCAATCTAAAGTGAATTTTCTCGTCATAAAGAATTGACCGCAAGCTTTGTGGAGAATTTTACTGATGCGTGAGCAACAAGCTGTCGACGTAGGATCGGTAAAAGTTCAAATACAACATGACCGAGTACGAGAACATACCTTGTACCAAAAATTGGAAGTTAAAAACATTTGAAATTAACGCAAATTAATGTTGCGCGCACGCATGAAGATTAGAGCATTCGATCATGTATTAATAGAGATGATCTGTTCTCAATCTGAAAACCGAGAAGCGGACCACTTACACTCTAGTCCAATGGAGTCGATTATTATTATTATTTTTGGCCATTGCTTGAAACCGGACCAAAATAGTATTGAGTTTGCATTTACTAATTTTTTTTGAAGAAATAATAAAATTAAAAATTATATTCAGTCGGTAGGGTCCGGTCACTTTTAGGAATCGAGAAGTAGACCGATAATACTGAGAATTGGATCCAATCGACCGGTCTGATCCAGTTCGGATGGTTACAATTCGAACGGTCCGTTTTGCACGTTGCTATGTATTTACCATATCACGTGATTGCTGGCATGAAATTGCCGGCCCACAGCTGAGCCCGGTGCACGCGCGCGCGCGAGAGAGTGCAGAGCACCAAACCCGCTGCGACGTTGACCGAACGAGGAGGGGCGGCACTAGACATCTAGACATACACGATAAGCACGCGGAAGGACATCCGGACTCGCGTGATTTCGGGAGGAGTAAAAAAGGAAAATGAAAAGAGAGGGAGAGACAGAGAGGTCGGGCATTATCCATTCAGCATAGGAGGCGGGGGAGAAGGAGACAAAGCCCATGAGATCATCAGGTCAGTGTGGTGTTCTTTATTGATTCTTTGGGTTTTGCCCTGATGAGTCGGGGGCTCATGCATGCGCCTGGTTTCCACTGATCTTGTGACGGTTGATCTCGACACGCTTGTGACCGTCGTCGTGGGCCTTTTCAAGAATTCTTTGGGACAATTGGGTGGAATTCATTGTCCCGTGTGCGTGCTCGTAGTTCTTGGTTCATATTCTTATGCTCGAGTTCTTGATTTCGGCTACGGGAAACCGTATTCTTGGGTTGTAACGTGACTGTTGTTTAATTGTCTGGCTTTGGTTGGTTGGTTGGTCGGTCGGTCGGTATTCTACATGTTTGCACTTAGTGAAGGCGGAATTAAGATGTTTCCCCCCGTCTTAAGTGTACTTTCTACTGGTTTTTAAAAAGGAAAAGGACTGGTTTGGCAGGATTGGTGGTGGGATTACTGTTTAACTGCGACATGGATCGAGCAATGTCGCTGTTCACTCTGTTGCCACTAGCGGTATGAATACGGCAATGCATTTTGGTGCTGGTTGGCGATCGATTGCTGAGATGGGGTATGCGATGAGCAGACTAGAGATTGAGCCTGAGTCGTGTGAGGACGAGAAGAGCTTGGATGGGGTTGGTAACAGCCAGGGACCGAATGAGTTGCCGAGATGCTTGGATCATGAGTTGGCGCATTTGACGAATCTGAAGTCGAGGCCCCATGAACATTTGATCCGAGATTTCCCTGGGAGGCGGGCTCTGCCTGTTTCCACCGTTAAGATGCTGGCGGGTCGAGAGTGTAATTATTCACGAAGAGGGAGGTTCTCCTCCGCTGATTGCTGTCACATGCTGAGCAGATATGTGCCTGTTAATGGTCCTTCGCCCTGGATCAGATGAATAGTCGAGCTTATGTTTCGCAATTTTCAGCTGATGGTTCTCTATTTGTTGCTGGCTTTCAGGTACAGCATGTTTTACTTGAACTTGAACATGTTTTGTGGGAATTGTAATGTACTAAATTGTTTAAGCTTCAACATTTTACCACTTTCCGTGGTCACAGAACCTGACCCTAAGAGAGATTTCCTATGTCAGGTTTTTTTGGTGTATCCTCTTATCTGGCTGTATGATATAAGGTGTGTCAATGTAGTAAGTTTGATTTCTAACTCTACTTTTCCAACAACCTCTGCAGGGTAGCCACATTAGAATTTATAATGTTGATAAAGGATGGAAATGTCAGAAGAATATTCTTACCAAGAGTTTACGGTGGACGATCACTGATACATCTCTTTCTCCTGACCAACGTTACCTTGTGAGTTCATGTATCTCTTGCAATGAACTAAATCTTTATCGCCTGAACTTTTTGTATTCCAAGTCATAGAACATCTCAACTCAGTCTCAAGAAACTAGGCACAGCATATGGATGTTGCTAGCATCTGTTGCTCACTTCATGTGTGCATATACATTATAAGTTTTGTTATGCCAAAATATTGTACTTGTATGTAGTAAAATCGATAGACACACATAGAGTAGATGTTTTTATTCCCTGAGAAGTGTTATGCGTGACTCATGGTGAAATTTGACTTTTGGGGCATGGGGGCCGACTCTGGCCCCTGGTGTTAGTGGGTCAGAGAAACTATTCAAGATGACACTTCTTTTATTATTTAAAATGTATGGGAAATAAGTTGGATATCAACTCAAGTTCTTAGAGTTTCTAATGAGGTCATGAATGCTGAAAAACCAACATACTCTTCTGTATTTTGAGAGATATTTCAAGTCTTGTTCTCGTTTTTGTTCTGCTTGGAATGTGCATTTCTCTTTCGTGTGGATGTGACTGTCTTTAGCTTTAATTTATTGTCAGGCATTCTTATAGGAATGTACATTGAGAGCTACAGTTGCGTGTCATACTTGGCCTTTTTGTGTTTCCATCCTTCAGGAAATTACTAGTGCTATTTAGATAGTTTCATGTAATTCACTGTTGGCTCTTGATAAAGGTCCTAGGAGCTAGGATAATCATACATACCAGATGTTATTCCATAGTAATGCAAGGCCTCTTTCACGTGATTGGTGAGTAGCTGGTTCTCAAAGTCAAGTTGCTCATTTGTGATACTATAGTAGATTGGAGTATTGTTCTGTTTTTACCGTGAATATGGCTTCTCCAATGTTAGAGAATTTGTGATGCCACTTGAGAAGAGGAGAAAAAAGATTAGATGCATACAAGGGGAATGGAATTCAGTGCTTGGTGTACACAAGGATTTCTTAAGTGATTGCATGCTGGAAGAATTTCTATGAACAGCAAGAGAATTGATCTTTGCTGGGTTAATTTAAGCATTTTGTCATGGCATTTTATTACTCACATTCTTTAGCACTTTCTTTCTGCAGGTTGAAGCCTTCTTGTTTCTTCATATGCTAATTCTATCATCAGTTGAATATAGATATATCATATATCTCAAAAAACACTGCCTGCTTACTTAGCAGAATAAGATATATCATATCTATCTCTAACTTGCAGGTGTATGCCAGTATGTCACCCATCGTCCATATTGTTGACATCGGCTCCGCTGCTATGGATTCTCTTGCAAACATCACGGTAAAAATATAACTAAATTCAGATTTATTTTTTTCTTGTAGAAGCAATATGTCATCTTTGACACATTGGCCTACCATGACAATTTTCTGATCATTCTTAAGCATATAAGTTTGTATCATTTATATTCACATGCAATCTTACAAGGATGGTTTGCTCTCATTGGAATCCAACATGGTTGAGTTGGGTTTCTCCTGTGGTGGGCAAAACAGGTGCCCTAAAATTCTGGATAACTTAAATAGTTCAAGCAAGAATTTTGGTTTTCTTTTATCCAGTCCCTTCTGAGCTCAACATTTCGATAGACTTTCATTCAGCATGTTTTGACTTGGGAGTTTAAAAGCCCTCAGAACTCAATTGAAG
Source organism: Eucalyptus grandis (assembly GCF_016545825.1). Taxonomy (NCBI): domain Eukaryota; kingdom Viridiplantae; phylum Streptophyta; class Magnoliopsida; order Myrtales; family Myrtaceae; genus Eucalyptus; species Eucalyptus grandis. The sequence goes on along the minus strand of NC_052622.1, from coordinate 45,545,552 downwards.
CAGCATTGGAGGGTCTCTGTGCCTCCTTCTTGTGGATGCACAGTATTTAATCTTGTGCAGCTCTTGATTAGTTCTCACGTGCAGTTTCTGCCTGAGGAAATATGGCCAGATTCACTATGGCTCAATCATCTTTTGGCTGCATCAGGTGGTTGTTCCTAAGTCAGCTGGCTAGAGTAAATAAGAAGGTTACAAGTGATTTGAGAGTCTCCAATGAATAGATCCAAGAACTCCTGCTCTTAGCATTTGGACTTTTTCCTAGAACCTGACTCCACCAGGCTTAGGTTGGCCTGAAATATTGGAAATTCTTGTACTTCTGTAGTTTATTCTTTATATGCTTTAAAATGGGTCTGCTGTGCTTATCAAAGCTTGTGCCTGAAAACAGTTCCTATTCCTCTCATTCAATCATTGAGCAGTCAGTGATAAGATTTTCAAATTTCTCACCTGATTTTGGTTAGTTCCTGCAGCAGTTTTCTAACAGAACATTCTTTTGGTAAATTTGGCAGAGGAAACTGAATCGTTAGTACCTTTAATTACTCGCGGCACCTGTGTCCTTTGCACACTTTTTGAAGCACTTAAAATGATAAATTTATCAGGTTTATAATCACATCTGCATTCTTTTGATGGTTTTTCCCCTTTTCTTCCCTAGCCAAGTGTCTGTATTCACTAAGCTGGACAAGAACTACATAATGTACTATTATGAGCTACTACGATTGTGGTAGTTTGATGGCATGAGCATGCTTATTGTGCATATGAGAGGCCTGACTTTGAGCTTTTACAAATCTTAAGGTGATGCCGGTTAATGAATTCCCATGGAGTTCTGATTTTTCTGACTATCCTTACAATTTTGGATCAAAACTTTTGAAAGAAACATTCGAGAAAATAGACAAGATTATGCAGGAGTTCCTTTTATCTTGTCCGATGTTGATGAAATGAACAATCTCCTGAAGATTTCATTTTAAGCAAAATGATGGATTGATAGGTTTCTTGGCTTGGAGATATGGTGCTTATGTTATTGGAGTTCACCATCTTGCCTCCCATGTTGATTTTCTTTCAGAATATGTTTGCTAGGCATTCTTGAGTTGAGGTTATATGACTCCATACCTCTTCTATTATCTGCAGGAGATCCATGAGGGTTTGGATTTTTCCGCTGACAGTGGACCATATTCTTTGGAATCTTCTCTGTTAAATTTTCTACCGATGGACGAGAAGTCGTTGCTGGAAGCAGCGACGATTCTATATATGTCTATGATCTTGTGGCAAATAAGCTTTCCCTCAGAATTCCAGCACATGAGGTAAAACTTTGGTAGTTCTTGTGCTTTTTTGGATTTGTTCCTGATACGCTTTTGCCAACTACTCAGAACTTAGAAGGTTGGTGCTCAGTGTTCCCGCAGTGTTGCTTTTATTCTTTCGAATCTGGTTCTATATAAGTTTGGTTTTGAATGGATCTCTATCTGCCTGAGTAAATTCTTTCCTTTTGGAGATATAATAGCCCTTAACAGTAATTGGTGATTTCCTGAGCAATACGCCATGATTTTGGATTCTTGGTAACCAGCCTTGAATTATGATTTCAAACCTCTCTTGGCAGCTGATATGACAAATCTCTTCATGCAAAAGGTGATACATATCTTTGGAAATGTAAGAACCATTAAAAGTAATTGAAAAATGTCCCTGCAATATGCCGTGAGTTGCAATTCTGAACCCTCCCTGGGCAGCTGATATGTCAAATTCTTGATCCCAGAAATGATGAACATATAGGCCAAGAATTTTTTTTCCCACTCAATTTTAGAGTTAGTCTTGTACAGCTGGTTTTATTGAGAATTACCACCCAACAATGTTGTCAGTTAGCTACCATTAAATTAAGTTTCCACTTTCCCTGTGGTTTTCTTTTTCTTTTTCCTTTATCATGGAAACTCCAGAAGTCTATTAATGATTCAAGGCAGTTATTTTATTTCCAGTCTTCAAGTATTAGTTTTTGCACAATGCAAATATCTGGTATTGGTGAAAATGAGTGAATTACGAAAAGGATTTGTTGCCTGGATTATTCATCTTGATTTTCCACCCATGCTTCTGCGAGGTCACTATGCCAAAATTGGAGATTCTACTTTCTTTTCTCAGGTTGTTAGGCAAAATGATTTTTCAAATGAAAAGGCGGCTTGACGAAATTTTCGGGTTTTGTTGTTCTTTCCCTTTCCTGTTATATAGTGGTCAAAGTGGACTTAAATTGTGGTCGCCTCTCATGCAATTATCCTTTGAGGTTGGAAAAGGAATGAGGGACTTCTTTGTCAGAACTCTTTCTCCTACTGCATCTTTAGCTGAGGAAGTATGCACATCAGAATGCAAGTGCAAAAGTTAAAAGATTATAGGGGGAAAAGAATAAATTGCTTGTGCACTTTGTCTTGTGGATTACTGTGCATTGAGTACCCAATTTACATGCAGTTAATATGTTTTCAAAACCAATCCATGCACACAGTTACCTTCAGAAAACCTTATACTCCGATATCATCATAAGCTTAAAAGAGATGAGTGCATTGGTTGGTTAGAACCTGAATATCTGCAGAGTTAGTGAGTCTTTACCTTCAGGTCCCTTCCTCTGGTTGCACCTAATCATTATTTTATCCAATTATTTTCTCCTACTTCATGCGTCTACTGCCATCTCCATTCCTGAATATCTATTCTACTTTGTCAACTTCTGCTGGAGAAATAGAACTCAACAAGTTTTTAGAATCTGATTTTGTTTTTTAAATTGCAGTCTGATGTGAACACAGTATGCTTTGCTGATGAAAGTGGTCATATAATTTATTCTGGGAGTGATGATACATACTGCAAGGTACTTAAGCTCAATTCCCTGGAGATCTTTTGGTCACTTTAGTTGTTGTTTTTTTTTTTTTTTTTTTTTAAATAGCCTTTGGTTATATTAACTTGTGTAAATTATTTGGATATGATGCACATTCAACACGTTATTAGATGGGTGATAATCCAGTCGTTGTGGAAGCAATTGTGGGATTCTTTTTAGTTTATTCATCAGTTCTCTTAATTGTGTTTCATAGACACTTCCCATGTAATTGGTGTTCGCATCCACTGTCTTAGCCTATTTTGCACCCAATGCAAACAAATGTGCTCATTTACAATTGATATCACACATAAGGCAGTGGTGGAAAAGGCTTGTTCATTCTTATTGCTTGTATCATCCTATTTATGATATTCTCATGGTCATATAAATAACTGAGCATATTGCGCAAATTTATGAACACATGCATAGCGAGAACTTGCAACTGCAAACTTTAATATCATAACTATCATGATTATTATCTGAGAAAAAAATAAAAGCTGGCTCACCCTGTCAACAAGACATTGTGTGGGAGGCATGTCCAGTATCTGATTGACGTTACAATTAGGTAGGTCTTTGAATTTTTTTACTATTGATGGACTGGTAAGAAATGATGAAACATGTGATTATGGTATTGTTCACTTGCTTCCTACAATTTGATGTTGGCCTATTTTATCTCCGTTCTCAACCATGATGAAGTTCATCAGTCAAACAATTATATAGCATTCATTTGGCAATTAGATTAAGTGACACCATCAAAGTACTTAGCCCAATTGTTTTTCAATGTCACACTTCTTTTTCTGTTGATTTCGAGTGTCTATTGTTGGTTTCTCCTGACATGCAGTTCAATTAAATTTTGGCTTGAAGCTCTGGCAGTAGTAATTAATTGTAATTATTATTCTGACACTAAGTTTTCCACTCTCAGAAGGCATGTTCTTTTCTTCAGTGTAACGTACTCAAGTCTAATTGTGTCTAAAATTACAACATCTGTCCCATTCACTAGATGTAATCTTGGCTAGATTTTTAGCGCTTTTAAACGAAAGCAAGTGGAAGCCATTGTTTTGTTATAAGACCCGTTTCATTTTTTTTTAACCTTCCCAAGCTGCTCCTTAAATGATAGATTGTTACAACTATGGGGTTGTGTCATCTGAGAAAGTATCTACAGCAGACAAAACCTTGATATGCTGCTAATTCATCCTTCAGGCAGTGCCTTTGAGCACCGCACGAATGACCCTATTTGTCATCATTCAATGTTAAAGAAATGGAGGAATCGAGATTTATGAGTTCAGAGGAGAACTGAAGCAAGCTGGAATTTTGGTTCTCTAGGGAAATGACATTATTAATTTTGTAGGTGTGGGATAGACGTTGCCTGAGTGCCAGAAATAAACCTGCAGGAGTTCTAATGGGACACCTTGAAGGCATTACGTTCATTGATAGCCGTGGTGATGGTCGTTATTTCATATCAAATGGCAAAGATCAGACGATCAAACTTTGGGATATCCGGAAAATGGGCTCTGATATCTGGTCGGTGTGCTCAAGTTCCGTGTGCTGCATGGAATTTGATTTTGACGTCCCTAAGCATTAATGCCTACTTCCAGTTTTTTATTAAAAGTTATGTTAATGAGTGCCTGTAGAGCAGTGCCTCTAGTGCTCCAGAGGCACTGGTTAAACATACCTAATGAGGAAAGGTTCTGCTTTGGAAACATTGATTAAATTTATCTTGAGAAAAACCAGTGCATTGAAAATCATATTTTTCCTTATTTGCGTACTTTAAAAATGGAAGCCGAGTGAACAATTATGTTGATGTGAATTGTTGCAATGCAATATATGAGCATGAAAATGATGAGCAGATGGAAGTATTAGAACTCGAAGTTGGAGATGCATATTGATGTATGAGGTGCAGATAGATGACTGGCCGAGTTCTTTGTTGACTCTTTTGAATTAATCCTCTTTCAATGGGCTTGCTTACATCTCTTTTCTGCCAGAGATGGAGGAGAGCAGAGTTTTAACTCTTTTACTTTGGTTGATTTGGTGCAGTCGTCGAGGCTTTAGGAATTTCGAATGGGATTACAGATGGATGGACTACCCACCCCGGGCTAGGGATTCGAAACACCCTTTTGATCTGTCAGTGGCAACATATAAAGGCCATTCGGTGTTGCGTACTCTTATTCGGTGCTACTTCTCCCCAGTACATAGGTAAGAAGAAGCAAACATTGATTGAAAGTTCAAATTAAATCTGTAAATGAGTATGTGGCGCCCAAGTATGATCCACACCAAGCTCCTAATAAGCTCGAATGCTGATTTAGTTTGCAGTTAATGTGGGCGAGTCCTTTTACCAAGACTAACTCGTTAATTTCATGAATTTATTGTGTGCAGCACTGGTCAAAGTATATCTACACTGGATCCCATGATTCCTGTGTTTATATCTATGATGTGGCACGTAATTCTTTTCGTACTAGGTCGTTCTACTTCAGAATTATGTTTGTTGTTGTCCTGTTTTAACATCAACATGGAGATGCCAAATATAGGATGGCATGAAATCTAAATTTTGTTGACCCATACCGGTCACTTGAAATTATGCTGGAAAAACTTTTTACACTCTTACGCATAACAAAAGCGGGTGCTTCTCCTTCTTGTTGGCTAGTCACAAGAGTGGAAGAAGATTCTCCGACTGAATATGCGCTTCTCCTTCGACATTCGGCATGAGGATCAAGAGGTCCAATGAGATACATTCTCATCATAATCGAATTGTTATGTAGCATCTGTTATCAAATGTACTCAAGATGCATATACACAAAACCGTACATTTGCATACATGTTTCGTCTCTGCGTAGATAGTATTCACTATGTAAGAATTTTTCGGTGTTTTTTTTTGTTGAATTTGCTTCGAATAGGTGACTGGAGCTCAAGTTGCGGCCCTCAAGCACCATAAATCGCCGGTCAGAGACTGCAGTTGGCACCCGGAGTACCCGATGATTGTGAGCTCTTCTTGGGATGGGGATATTGTGAAATGGGAATTCTTTGGGAACGGAGAAACTGAGATCCCGGCGATGAAGAAGAGGATCCGGAGGCGGCATTTGTATTAAAAGATGCTTACTATTTTTCACTCGATGACGGTTGGCCGGATAAATAATCGCTTATATAGTCCTAATAAGTTCCATCTCATGTACAGATAAGGTGTATCATTCAAGCTATAGTCCCAAACGACACGCGATTCGTGTGAATTTCGTTGTACATAATCGACCTTTCGAATGTAATTGTGACTGTGAGCCATTGTTGCTTGTTACAAGCTTCCATTCCCTCGGTGTCTACTTCAGTGGAGAAAATCTTTCTTGAAAGCGTAGTTTCCCAAATAAATGGCGTGGCAAAATTGCGATCCGGGCGACTGAGCTGCTCAGACCCTGTAACTGGACACTGGTCAAAGTTCGTAATAAAAAAAAAAAAAAAATCTTTATCTGCCGAAGTCTCCGCTTTGCGTCCGATACGCTTTCGATTTTCGACTGGACTTTGCCCTCTCACCATTCGAGAGACCAAAGTACGTATTCACAAGTCTTAAAATGAGTGAATTCCTCCTCATCCCGGCTGGATTAGAATAAAACGAATAGCAGTGTCTCTTTCTACCTTCGAGGATCTCGAGTGAGTAGTTAATTAGAGGCCATTCGATTCGCTTTGGTCTGGTTCAATTTTTGGTAGACCCGATGGACTTTTCTCATATGCAGGCCTATGTAGATTCAACTGAAAAGTAAGATCTTTAGAAGGCTTTAGTTTTAGCTCCCCTTCCAAAATATATAAATTATAAACCAAAAGTGGGATTAGTTGTAAAGCTTTTACGCTCTCCCTAGTCAAATTTCTTCTTCTCTTAAGAGGAAGGAAGGAAAAATGGGTAAAATGGACATTGTCTTGGAAATTGCCTATGTGGTTTTGTCCTAAGTGAGAAAGAATGTCGATGTGAACGTTCGCATTAAAAGAATGTCGATGTGAACGTTCGCATTAAAGTCGACCTGCCTTTTGTCGTCTGTCCACGGTAACTTCCCCCCCCCGGCCCAAAATTTTACTTTCTTAATATATTTTTTTTTTTTTTTTTTGGGTTTTGAGAGCTTAAGTAAGTAAATACTAGCGTTCTATATGTCAATTTTTTTTTGGAGAAATTGGGTAAATCATGTAATTAAGTGGATGCAGTGCCTGGTGGGTATTTATAAAACGTGTGAATATTTGGTTACTTTGTGAAGGAAGATTAATTGACAGTTTTGATTTTTATATATCTTAACCCAAAGGTAATAATGGACTAGAAAGAAAAGAGGAAACAAACACATGTTTTGGTTTTAATTTATAGATAGATTCTCTTTTTGTGTGAAAACCACTTCTTAAAAACCCCTTCTTCATTAACCATGAGCTTTGTATTTATTTTGAACCTTCATCAATCTTTTTCCTCGAGAAAATTATTTAACCACTCCTAAACGTATCGAATCGATACCAATACATTTCTAAGGTTTTCGATTTTATCAATTTTATTCTAAATCTTTGTATCCAATTCCAATGCTAACACTTTATTATTGCCTAATTGAACAATTCTCCCTTCCTTTTGTCCTTTTGGAGCATGGTGATTACTATGCAGCAAAGTATGAAGCTGCAGCTTGTCTCTCCAGGGCATCATCCCTTTCGAGCTCTAACTCCAATAAAGTGCCGAGCGGCTCATTAATTAAATCGATCGACAAAATCTTAGTTAGCTTTTTAGTGCTTGGCACTGAATCAATGCCTTGCTTGCATGAGTTAAAAGCAAATCGAACGTGGAACCATTTCGCCATGATTGGCCTGCATGTCTCAACATTACCCAACACCTGTGGAGTGTAGTGGTGAACAAAGCCTAGGTCTGATAACAATGCATTCCTCTCTTACAATGATTGTATTAGGGTTTGAGAGTTGTTGATTTGCCAGCCTGGCCTGCTGTGAGTGTCTCATCTCATCTATCTTGAAAAAATTATTTCTATGCTTTTTCACTTCTTTTGGGCTAAACATTATTGTGTCTACCAACTATATATCCCATTCTATATTTAAATTCGTTTGCCCAGAAAGAAACAAAACTTGGAAATGCCATAAAAATTTACCCGTTTGAATTACCTCAACCTCTTATTTTTTGACTTTTATTTAACTCGAAAAACCGAAAATTGGCAGCGATAGTATGAGAATTTCCCGTGCAATTCAGGGTTATATTTATTGTTGGATGGTCGGTGGAGTTTGTCTTTTTGGTTTTTCTGATAATGACTATTTAGAATGAAAGGACAGGGGTCAAAACGAGTCCCATTAGAGGGAGAAGTCTAATTGTGGAAAAGGTGGTGTTGAATTGACTTGGAGCCTAGTCGCCCGGCAAAATAAAATCTTCTCTTCAAGGGCAAAAGGGTCACGAGATTGGTCAATTTGCAAAAGAAATCTTACTTCCCATCTCCATTAGATTAATTGCCCAGAGAGAGAATAAATTACCCTCTCAAAAATCCAAAAACACTTGTTTTGCAATTGAAAAATTACAAGATTCCAACACCCCCAATAAGTATTCTATGGAGAACTAAAAGATAACCGTAATTCCAAAGAAAAAAAATAATTGCAGAAACATATACTCATATTACTGGCAGTAATTAACAAGCAGCATATATTAACCCCTCGAAACATCTATGATAATATTTTCCAACCAGACCTCTTATTATTTCTCTATTTACCCAAACATCTATCACTGACGCAGTGACGAATAAATAAATTGAATCAAAAACCCAACCCCCGCCCTGCCCCGCCTCCCACCAAATTAATTAAAATTTCCCAAATTTTAATCCTATACGTATCTTTTCTTCCAATTTTGCCCCCTCCCAAAAGACAAAAGGACAAAATAAATAAAAAAAAAAGTAACCGAGAAGCTTACCCGAATTCCTCCCCATTTTACCCTCGCCACTGGCTGCACTGCGAAGTAGGCCGCGTCTTCTGCTTCCCGGCCTTCAACGGGCAAGGCGTCTGTACGGGCGGGACCATGCAATTGTACTGTAGGCAAAACGAGGTGCTGAGCGGAATGTCCGCCGTCGGATTGATCTCGATCCCCGTCAGGAAGTTGTGCTGCAGGTACAGCGTCTGGATGTTCGCGGCCAGCAGCCGGTCCACGAAAGAGCCGGGCACCTGCCCCGTGAACCGGTTGTTGTTCAGGTACAGGTTCTGCACCGTCGAGAACATCGGGGATATCTGCCCCGACAGCCTGTTGTAGCTGAGATCGACGGTCGGGATCGACACCTGGCTCGCCGGCTCGACCGGCCCCTCCAGCCAGTTGCGCTGCAGCTGGAGGTTCGTGATCGGGAACGCCAAGAGCCGGGCCGGGATCGGGCCCGAGAACCGGTTCATGCTGAGGTCGAGGTAGTTGAGCCGGTCCATCCGGCTCAGGACCCCGTCGACCGGCCCGCCCAGCTGGTTCCACGAGAGGGAGAGGTACTGCAGCGAGGCCGGGAGGGTGAGCGGCCCCAGCGTGCCGGAGAGGTCGTTGTGCTTGAGGTCGAGCCGGGTCAGCGACTCGGAGACGAACGGGGGGACCGAGCCGGACAGCTTGTTGTGGCAGAGGATGAGATTGGAGAGCTCCGGCAACGTGCCGACGGCGCGGGGGATCGCTCCGGTTAGCTGGTTGTAGCTGAGGTCGAGCGTGCGGAGGCTCCGGAGCAGGCCGAGGTTCGCCGGAATCTCGCCGGAGATGAAGTTCCGGCTGACGGCGAGGAACCGGAGGCTCTTGAGCTGGTACAGCGTCTGCGGCAGCGACCCGTAGACCCGGCCCGGGACGACGGTGAGCTCGGCGAGGGAGGAGAGCCGGCCGACCGCCGCGTCGATGCGGCCGGTCAGGCCCGGGGAGCCGGCCCGGGGGTCCCCGAGGTTGAGGGCGATCACCCGGTCGGCGTCGCAGAGGACGCCGGCGAAGTTGCATGGGTCGGCGGTGAAGTCCCAGGAGCTGAAGAAGGTGGACCCGGGCATGTCGTCGAGCGACTTCCGGATCGATTGGAGGGCCAAGAAGTCGTTCGGATCAAGGATAGCAAGAACGCCAAGACGGTCACTCGTCGTCAAGCACATTGCGCATATCACGACCGACAGCACGGTCTGGAAGCGAGACCTCACCGCGACGACCCTCTGCTTCGCCATGGCAGAGACGAGAGCAGAGGTGCTGGGGTGTGGTGGCGGGGGTCTGGCTTTATAGTGGAGAACTGCTTTTCCGTGAAGAGGGCGAGTGCTGTCCGAGCGGTTCAAAGCGTGAGAGCTATAATGGAGGCGACTGGCTGTCAACGAGAATTTATACACGCAGGGAGAGAGAGAGAGAGAGAGAGAGAGAGAGAGAGGGGAGGTGGCTTGAGGGAGAAGGAAGGGAGGACCAGGCGGGACACGGAGGGTTGACGATCTTGCGCTTGCCGGTGACGATGATGATGATGGATCGTCGCCGCCTCTCTCGCTCTCGAGAGCGATCCACTCGCGTTGGCTTCTCGGAGAAGACGAAGAAGGAAAGAAAATCTCGCTACGCTACAGTCCTCGCTAGACTGGTCTGGTCTGGTCTGGTCTTTGTCTGAAGGCTACGCTGCAAGCTTTGCTTTTTGCTTTGCTTCGCCACCGCAATTCACTATTTCTTATTTATTTATTTATTTAATGAAATAGTTGTTTACGAGTTGTTTTACTGGTGTGGTGTTTACTCGCTGGGGTTTTTTTTCTTTATTGGGAATGGAGTTCGGGGGACCAAACGGCTGTCCGAGCCTACGTGGGCAGCCCGTACGCGAGGCTCGGGCGGGTGACAGGTCGGCTCGGGTGGGGCTAGCCTCGGGCTCGGATCACGTGATCCGTCTCGTGTTTGGTCCCCCGGAGAAAGGAAGGAACGGGAGGAAGGAAGGGGTGGATGGGGGAACTGATCTTGGGTTCGGGTGCGGCGAGGGTGCACGGCGAAAGCGTGAGCTCGGGCCTGGTGCGGCGACACGTCACCGGTCAACGGTTGACTTGGTGGATGCCAGCTGTTTGTCATCCACATCATGCTCGTCATCGAATGCTTGTTGTCCTGTCTGGACGTTCACACTCTTCATGCGAATGCTCTTTTGTTCCCCTTCGCTTGTCCATCATATCAATTCCCGGATCTTTTTCCCCTTTTCCTTTTTATTTTTATTATTTTTTTTTTGGTGGAATTGCCGAATTCGTGTGGAAAAATTAGTGGCCTTTGGAGGAATTCCATGTTCGGAATCGCTTAATTAGGTTCTATGCTAGTTTGTGCGCTTTGATCAAATATTTACTTATTTGATTCGATAAACCTAAGTGGTCCAATTTAAAAATAGAACATTCGTAACAAATTGCTTTTAGTTTGCAAATGAGCAAAATTGGAAGTGAAAAACCTCGATTGTCTCGCTAAATCAAGCAATCAATTAATTTCACACAAAAAAAAATTCTTCAAAATTTGGGCATAGACTTTTCGAAAAAAAAAAAAATTAATGGAGGGTAAATTTCTCACAAATATACTAATTTAGAGTTTTTGATGATTTAAAAATCAGTTTGTGACTAATATGTTATAAGTGTATCAATTAGGGTTTATGATAATCAATAAATTAATTTGACGTAAATTTATCACAAGTGCAACGGTTTGAGGTTTTTGTAATATTAGTCTTAAACTTAATTGCTTTTTTTTTCCTTGTAAGTTACTCGGTGAAATTACTAGGTATTTTGGATGCTTCGTATTTACCTTATTTCTGGTGAAACTTCCTCATCATGCAAAGCACCAAAAAGATGGTTCCAAGTCAGTTTTAATGTCATTTTATTGTTAAAAAAATCTTTGGGTTATGTCTGTAATTTCAGAATTCCAAAAGTTTTCCCCGTCCGAGATCTAGGTGATGGGCATTTTCGACATCGAATAAATTCTCCAATCCATATCTTTACTCCCTCGATAATTTAATCATTCCTAAACTAGTCTTAGTTTGGCCATAGTGGAAACGACACAGCTTCGAGGCAAAACCGAAAAAGAACAAAAAAATAAATAAAAATTGCCGTGTCAATAGCAGTCAAACCTAATATTCCATGTCGCAATCTATTCAGTACGTGCGAACAAACTAGTTTGACCCCTAAAAGGACATCGAATAATATGAATTAATTCACGCAATAGCACGCAGAATAAGTTAAAAGCAAAGCTATCTAACAATCTACCCCAAGTCAAAAAGGGTCGATGACCAAACTCGCGAACCTCTCGATCAGCAAAATAATAATTTATTATTAAATTAAAATCAACTATTAAGATCTTGGAACATTTGAAAGCGACACTCCCTTGAAAAAAAAAAACTAACACTTGCGGATGATTCTTTTTTTTTTTTTTACCTGCCTCTTTGTTTTTGGACTTTATGTCAATTTTATTGTAATTCAGAAGATGACAGCTTCATTCTCGAAAATTTCATGAAAAGAATAAATATGGGTGAATGCTACTTGAATGGATACGACACATAGAAGGTCAATCCATGCTATGTATTTCTAAAACTTTTGAATTTGAATGATGTTTTTTTTTATCAGAATTGTACGCACAATTCTAATTTGAATGATGTCAATCAATGTTCGAATTTGAACGGTGCATATTATATTATCATTTAATTTGCGTTTTGAATGTTTGGAATTTTGATAATTTGGATATATAGGTCAGTAAAGCGTACGGGCCAAATCAAAATAAAATAATTAATCAGAAGGATTATTTGTCAATCAAGAACTGCCAATTCAGAACCTGTCCGTGGTTAGTTGACTTTACGTCACATTTAAGTAGTTCTTATTTGCCCAATCATGGCATTAAGTTAGATTTCAGTTGAACAACTCTCTATATAAAATTCTTATCGAATTATTAATTTTATATCATTAATTAACTTTACTTGGAATGAAAAGCAAACTCGAATGGGAATGCCTTTTGCTCTTTTAATATGTCATGCTTTATCAATTCTGCAATTGTAAATGAAAGTCGGACCAGAAAACAATGAAAACAAGTGTTCATTTTATATTTTTATTTTTATTTTTCGGCCGTATGTTATAAGCTTGTTAAACGAGATCATAGGACAGTAATACTTCAAGAGATAGCCCTAATATATCATTAAAAAATATTTTAATTTTCAATATATTGATTATACGTAACACAAAAAAAAAAAACAATGCATTGAAAATAACAAACTTTCCTCAATTAGTTATTTGACAAATGTCCCAAAACTCCCGTCAACATGTGATATACTTGTGGATGCACTAAGTAACACTATCCGTTTGTTCCACGAAAACTGAATGATTGGAAAAAAATAATTTCTAATCAATTATCGCTTGATCACTTACAAAAATATTTAGATTTAAATTGTCATCATCAATAATAAAAATATTTTCGTTGACTACTTATTTCAAGTGATATAAGTGATCAATTTTAGGAAGATGTTTTCCAAATCATTTAATTTTCACGAACAAACGCGCTCTAATAAGGGAAAAAGCAGCAAAAACGGGGGAAAAAATGTTCGTGAAATCAATGGTAGATGAATTTGAGAACACTTAATGTCTTGATCCACCCTTATTAGTCAAATTCCATGATGCATGTGCCACTACTAATTTACCTATATACAAAATTTTGTCCACCCGTCGGATCAAGCTTCTTGAAATGGACTTTCTAGAATTTTGGATCCTAATTTTCTTATCCAAACCCTAGCATGCAGTCTTTCTCAAAAATGAAAGTGCAGCCATGAACGGCCAAATCACTAAAGAGCAAATATACTCTACAAGCCGCAGTGGGCATGACTGTGAATACGATCCGAGCAGACAGCACTTGCCATTGAAATGGACCCCCCGGTTGGTTCATCTTCACACCAGAGACGAGCGTTCAATCTCCGCACCAACTCCAACAACTCCTAAAAATATCGCGAACCGCTTCTTCCGCTAGCCCAATGAATCTCGGCCGTCGGACTCCCTATGATCCGCGCGATACGACGGTTGAAATTCACCGGACTCGTGTGCCCCGGATCTACGGAAGTATCCCTCCGAAAATTACCCCCCAAGTTTTGCCCATAACACGTGCGAGGTTGCCTGCACGGGCTTTGCCACGACGAGAAAACTTGCTGCCGTTCAGGTAAAATAGCAGGTGAAGAAGGGGTTGTGGCTCATTTATGCAATTTGGGTGTGCCGTCTCTTTCGTCCAGCTATCCCCCATTTCCCCATTGAATTGCCTTTGATCCATTACGTAATCACGTGATGGGGTTTTGCATGGTTTTCGCTCTCTCCTCGCTAAACCTCAACGTGATCAAGGGCACAAACGCCGGGATTAAAGAATTGTGAGGGAATTTACCTTCTTTTTTCCGCAATGTAGTTGGCTTAACACTTGGAAAGTTAGCTTTTAGTCTTTTCTAATCCAAGGCAGATCCTAGGAGGAGCTTTGAGTGCTTCCACTTTGATTAGAGTTGGCAAATGAGTGGGTGTCTCTCTCTTGTTTAGATTTCATTGACCCCTGTCTAAGCATGACAAAGGTCGCTGTATCCCCACCTTCACCTAACAAGAGCCACCGCACCGGACCCTTGAAGATGGTTGGGTGGCCATCCTCTCTCTCTCTCTTCCAATAGTGTTCATTGATGTGACGCTGTATTTTTGTTACCATATCGGCACCACTTATTCGTTCCGTGCTCCATCAACAATCCCATGTCAACAATTTGACTGGGTTACTATAGAGATCGATAGAAGAATTGCGTTCATACAAATCGAAAGAGTAATAGGACTTGATCGTATAATTAAAGACTTGAAAAGGATCTGATCGTGCAAACGGTGAAATTCAAGGAAACCAAAACTGTCCTCGACCCGACATGAATCTTATTGATTTTTTTTTTTCTGTAAAAATGATTCATTTAACTTTACTCTAAGAGGGTCCGACATTCCTTCAAAACAAAAAAGGATGTTCAAAATTCGCGTGGAACGTTGACCGATATCATCACCCCGTAATTTGCCTTCTCTTGCACGACAACATAAGGAAGTGTAATTACCAAGCGTTAGCGGGACTCGCTTTTCTAGCTCACTCTACTCTTCTGATCACATCTGGGACAGAGGAAAGAAAAAAACTTGGAATAAGAAACAAAAGCAAGAGAAGAAAAAGAAAAGACAATTATCTAGATATTCTATACCGTGGGTCGGCCAAAAGATAATATAGCGGGGGACCAGTATATCTTGGTAGCAACTTAGATCAAAATAATGTACACTGAAGAGTCCTTTTCCTTGTTAGGATCACCTTTGACATATAGAATGAATGCAGAGGATACTTCGGTCTCCAGGCACACACCCAAATTCAATCTGCCTTACATTTTTGTTTTATTTTGCTCCACTTGATAATCGTTGGGCCATGCCTATTTCTTGAACTCAAGATTAGGAGTGGCGCGTTAAATCTGACTGATGGGAATGAACGCATATATTCCTAAGAGATAATATTGACTATTCTATCATATTAGCAGGTTTAACTAAAAAAATTACATCAATAAGTGAAGGGAGATCATATATATATGAAGAGTATATAAAACTCATTGTTTGAGTAATGTGAGATAATATTTCAATAGGTTACCTAACTTGAAACTCTATGCATAGAAAAAATAATAATTATCGAAACAAGCCAATCAATAACACACTTGCTCATCCTAGAAAATCGTGGGTTCACCTCATCTTACCGGGTTACATCACCTTGAATCACAGAGAGGAAACAATAGTCAAAGAGTTGCTCAATAATCCACTTTATTCATCCTAAACTGTGGGTTCACCTAGGGAAATAATTTGAAGAGTTGGTTCGTGACAGACTATTCATCCTAGGAAAAATTTGGGTTCACCTAGACTAGACATGTGCATGCATGGATGTGTACCACATATAGCTTGCAGACCTATATATACACTTGGATTTTCTATAGGCTTCGAAGATTCAAAGCCCTAGATACTACTATGGTGTACGTAGACCAATAATTGTTATTAAGCTCCAAAAAATGTGGCAGAAAAACAACTGGTTCAGAAATTAACAAGTGTATGGATTGTACATCCTCTTGCAAGCTGGCATATATGTAAATATGGAGATAATTGCTCCAAATAAGAAGAAGAGATAATGTAAGAGCTCGAGCACATGTATAAAGCATAAACAAGTGTGTTGAAACCCTTCAAAAGAGTCCCCATTTACTAATATGAGAATGCGAGACATCTTAAATTTTTCCTACACACATATATATATCTTCTCGATTTCCATATCCATCTTTATGTGAAATTTGTTTTATTCGAGGAGAATGAATCGGGTCGGAACCGTGATAACCAAGTCACTTGATCCGATGGTTGTCGACCCTTGCTAAGACATGAGGGCTATTAGATTTGATTTTTATTTTGTCATTCGTCAAACTTTGTCGCAGAAATATAAATGGGAGTAACAAAGAAATATGAAAGTTAAGGTAGGGCAACTCAATTTCGATGCGTTAATGCAGCAAGGTTTTGGAGTAGTATATGATAAAACAGAAACAAAGTTTCGTCACTTACCCTGAACGGAGTATGCAGGTTATTATTCAACAAAGAGCCTTCTTAGGGCCTTTTTAATTGTTCCAAGCAACTCAAATACCTGGAAGAGGACATTACATTCATATTATTTGGATTAAATTGACCTTTTATTGTATATCGATCATATATAAAAGGATCATATCATCTTAAATAGTAATATAGAATTTGATTACGGCCCATGTACGATCTGTGCAGTGTTAATTATGGATTAGTGGTAGAATCCTTAATTATCCCTCCATTTGAGAGTGGTAAGCTCGGACCGTGGCTCATTGGGGAAAATTTGATCGACCCAGTCCATGCGTAACAATTTCTAACAGGCTTGGCATCAATTCATGTTCTTGTGACATAAGCCTCTCACTCCTAACTAGTGTACACTTTGAACAAGGCGGAATACCTTCTGTCCATATCATATCAATTACCATGCGACATAATCCTATTCAATAGCCATTTCTTATCCCTCACCATTACGGGTGGAGGAACTGAATTGAATCGACCATAGGAACCGGACTAGTTTCAAGTTTCCATGGCTATCTTTAGATCCTGATTCTAAAAGAGGTGGAATTGGGTCGAACTAGTACCATGTGGTTAGGATCCTGGTTTTTGGTTAAAAATCGAACTGGGAACCAAGAATTGAAGAGTCGGACTGGGAATATTTCTATGCAATGTGTGTTTTGAACTTTTTATTATTCTAGAGATTATATTCTTATTCGTGTTGATGTTCTTGTTTTGTTGCGTCTTAAAAACAGGAGGTTTAAAAGAGTGCTTCAACCTTTGTTCCGAGAGCCTCAACAACCATAAAAAACCCTGCTGTTCCGGGATCGGCCTTGTATAGGTTCAAGGCCATGATGCATCATTGCTTTTTGGTGGAGCTGTCTTTTCAATCTTTAATTTCCATCAAGCGAGCCCGATACATGGAGGTTGATGGGGATATTGTCTATTTGGATGTTCATCTTCCAACTTTATGTCGCAAAGTTGGATTACAATCTAATGCACATGGAATTGCTTGTGCCACCCTTCTTATACCATTTAGCATGCATTTGGAAGTTCAATGATTTTATGGGATGGAAAGGTGAGAACTAACTTGAAAACTTACTGGGTCACGGTAAGGGTGTGGCACCCTTAGGTTCTTTATGGTTGGTATAGTCTATGGGAGAAAACTCCTATTAGGTTTTGAAGCTAACAAAACTATTCTAGTTCTATTATGAGGAATATGAGACTTCTGTGAAATTCTGTCAAAGTCTACATTTCATCAGAAGTCTGCCCACTTTGATGAAGACCCAGACTAAACGCAAGAGAAGACTAAAGACTTAATCAGACTCAATATTATTTCTCTTCATTTAGTACGAACAAGATATATCAGGCTTTCTGGTTGGAAATATCACCTACCATATTTGTTATCTTTATTGAAATCAATTTCGAAGCAGCAAATCTTTTCGGAAGGCAAGCTTATTTGGAAAGAATCTATTTATGGAAATCAAGATCCTGATTGTATGGGTGACCATAATTAACGGACTTTCATTTCAATTTTCAAATGGTTCGAGATCTCCTTGATTGATTCTATCTAACGGGTTGATTGGAAGAATTCCTCTAGAAAGTATCAACGGTCGAAAATGCATAGAAGAGCATTTAAGGAGGTTTTTCAAGTCATTCGATAGAAAGCGTGAAAGCAGAATTCCAAAGTCTGAAGCTTACAAAATCACTTGTTTTTCATCATACAGTGCTCAAAATTTGTACTCGAAGAAGAGAGAAACTTTAGAGAGTGACTTTGTGAGAGCAGTAGAATATTTTCATTGAAAAGTCGAGATCATAAGGTTGTAACACTCTTTTTCGATCCATAATGGAAACCGGTCAGAAGGCTGTCAGCGTGGGAGAGTGGACGTAGGCTTAATCTAAGTCAAACCACTATAAATTCTGTGTTCTTTTTCTTTCCTGAACTCTTTTACTTTATTTGTCGTGATATCTTTCTATGTTTTTAAATAGTTGTTAAAGTTTGAAGTTTTTTTTTTCAAAATTTGTTGAGTTTAAAAATAAAGTATTTTTATTGCATTTCGCAAAATCTGTTTTTACACCTATTTACCCCCCTCTAGGTGTTTATACTAACCCTTTCATAGTCTTGTTCTTAGTTCTACCTTAAACTCATTACTTTGCATTCGTTTTCATTTTGCTAAACCAAGAGGAAGAAAAAAAATGAAATAAAGGAAAAAAAAAGAAATTGGCTAGCAACTCGGACAAACCCTAGAATTGATTGATAGAGTAAGTTCCGGATTTTGGGATATGTAAGGTATGCTTTAGGTTTTAAAAATTAGGGAACTGGTCTTGACAAGGTAGGTTCTAGGTGAAACCTAGATCAATCCTGAAACAGCTCACCCTTACTCATTATAAATAAGCCTAAATCGTTTGTTTAAGGGGGAGAATTTGCAATAGATGACGCTTCAATCTTTGGTTTGTCCTTTTTTCTTTGTGCCTTCCATGCCATTTTCCTTACTTGCCCTCTATGGCCTTTAAGACTCATAAGCTGCATTCTTTAAATGCAAAAGACTTTAATTGGAAGGGTTTTTTCTAAAAACAAAATGTCACGCTCCGATCCTCGAGCGGGCGCACATCCCTCGGTGGTCGACTAAATTGCGACGTTCCTTGGACGCGTCGCCGATCGGATTGATGCATGCACATGTAGAAGCAAAATAAATAATCCCAAGACAAGAACCAACTTGGGATAGAAAAGCAGGAAAACCATATAAAAAAAAACCACACCTTTATAAACATACTGGTTTATATATCGAGGCCAAAAATCAAAAGAGTGGCTAGGCTAACCCTACCCCAGACCCTATCTACTTGGGATCCAGGTCCACTACGACACCATTCAAGATGTTGAGGTCTAGAGGGTTAGCTACCTCCTCTGCAAGCTCCTTGCCCTTAGGCAATTGGTTCAACCCAATATTGGCTATGACATCGGTGTCGAACATAGGGACAAGTATCTCCCCCAACTCGGCACCTTCGACAGGTTCGTTAAAACCGTTCATGGGACCCTCCCAAACCCCATAAGGCCCGTAACAAAATCACGCCTTGAATTGATGAGGTACCAACTGAGGTTGGCCCTCATCAACCCAGATTGTGGTCATGACGAGCTCATGAGTCCAAGGATTCCTAGGGATTGGAAAGACGGTACGCTGAGCCTTGGCCTCACGTGGCCACCCAAAACGAACGGATCTCACCTCCATTTAAGGACTTGAAAAATTAATCCTATGACTGGGTGAGACAATGTCTTAGCAAGTCTACGCCCTAAACCCTGATTAGGAAGTAAATACGCCTAGAAGCAGTCTGACCACACATCATACAAGACTCACCTCGCCTCAGTTTCTTCTTACACACCAGTATATTTCATATAACATATATATGCAGTAATAACACTCACCAATTGGAACGCCTCACTTCATAACTCAATTAATCACATGGGTCTTGATTATAAGGCCAAATCGTTATGATACATCTCATTTGGTGCCACACAATTTTGTCTCATAATCAGGCGCGGTTATCTCACTCAACATGTGTTCCAATTAATTACTGCCCCATGGGCACGACCTACTCGACGTTCAACGGTCTTCCGGCATAATCGGACATTGTCTTATCTCTTGAGCATAGCAACGTCTACCTCTAAACGGCATTCCCGAAGGAGCATCGGTCTAACTTCTACCGCACTTCGACATCCATTATCAAGGGCATTCCATATAGGAGCAACATCCACCCAACACACATCGGGGACAGGGTTCTCATAACCATCACACGACCATCAAATCTCGACCAAGAACATTGTACTTTGTACTCAGATGCCTCAATTAAGATAATGTACTTGGCCTATTTTTTCATATTAAAAATACTCGGTAAAATAATCGTGTGTGGGTACACGGTCAGATCGAACCATAAAAAGTGATATCATTCCTTTTAAAAATCCCACTATTTGATATAATACTTAAAAATATTTTTGGCGTAAAAAACCGACACCCGAATTTTTTCCAATTAGATACCAAAATTTCATATTTTGATATAATAACTGAAAATGAACAATCATCACTCAATTGCACAATCTAGCAATCAATTACATAAACTAATTACATCACAACAATCAGCATGAAATTCTGACAACCGGCTATCCCGGTATGATTTCCAGAAAATATTAAATAATTAGATAATTGCCTAATTAAGCCAAATACACTAATCTAACCACTTAATTGGACTTAAATAAATAATGCACTAAGCTAAATAATTCACACAATTTATTAACTCCTAACTAAACTAATCTAACCACTTAATTAGCCTAATTAACTAACTAAATCGCTAATTAAACTAACTAATCCACCTAAACAATTTTAGTCTAAACTAATCATCCCCTAAGCATAATTAACCCATTAAGCAAGGTTTAGCAAGTAAACTCACCGGATTTGTGAGCCGATGAGTTCACGGCAATGGTGACGTGGAGGCGAGCGAGACTTGAGTCTAGAGTGACGCCGAGGGAGGTAGGGAAAGGATCGGAAACGGGCCACGAAGCTCTCATCCCAAAGCTAAGAGTCGGTTCTGTTTTGGGTCGGATCGAAGAAGACCGAGGGCTGGAACGGGCGGCGGGATGGGCTGGAGCAGGGCGGTGGGCTGGCGGAGGAGGCTGGCGGTGACGGCGACTTCCAGGCGGAGCTGTGATGGCAGCCAGGGGCTTTGGGACGTCGGATTGGCGTGAGCGCTGCGCGCGAGACGGTTGCGACGGCTTAGGCGGTTCGGCTGCAGCGTGGGCGATGTGAGGCGGTCCGGCAGTCTTGGGCGAGTTGACTTGGCTTACAGGGGGTGCTGGTTGGTTTCTTTAGTTCTTGGATGGATTTTGAGCTCCAAAACAGCAACAATGGAGCATCAAGGGAGCAAGAAGGAAGAAGAAGGGTTGTTGTTGGCTTGAGGGGGACAAATGGCCACCAAAGTCTTCCAAAAATATCTCAAACACTCAAGTATCCCCTCCAAATCTTCCTCAAGAAGCCAAGATAGTGCTGAAATGTTGCAGGCCCCCCATGGCTACGAATTTCATGCAATTCTCCTCCAATTTCAACTCAATTCACTTCCAATTAGCTTCAATCCAATGGCTAAAATGCCATGGAGGAAGTCCATACTCAATTCCACAATTTTCCTCGCCAATTGCTCCAACTTGATGGCAAAAAATTTACACAAAAAGGGTCTTTTGAATCTCCCGGTCCAAAATCACCCAATTTTGATTTTTCGCCAAAAATCCGGGCTTGTCGAAAATTATTCGAAGGATGAGTTGATGTTCCTAAATAAATCGTGACATGACATAACTTTCAATTTCTGAAATCAGTTTCAATTTCGTGGTTAATTTCAACCAGACGCAATTTTAGCGTGACCTAACCTACCGGGTAGCGTTTAGGAATTTTTAATGCAATTGACCCATGATTAATTATTTTCGATCCATATTGTACATTTTCGACTCATTGGCGATTCTTAATTGTTATAAAATCTCGAGATTTCAAATACGGACACATAATACAAAATCGACAGAAAAATCAGTCTAGTGCAGTTCAACTAGAATTTTGTAATCGGGTGGAATCACCAACCATTTAATTACATGTCTCTGTCATATCGACCTATCTTTGGTCTCTAATCGATTTTTAACGGTGCCGTAATGACCCTTATAGATTAACACGATCGAGTAGTTGGTTTCTGATCGAATTCTCAAATCAGTCGTGTTTATATTCCTTAGCGGCTTCACCTAATAGATTAGTTATTTCTTGAGTGATCAGCTCAGAGAAAAATGTTATAGGCGCGTCGATGAAAAGCCTATTCCATTAAATCGAAAATAGACTCGAAAATCAGGTTGTCACAACTCTTTCCCTCTTATAAAAATTTCGTCATCGAAATTTAAATCATTATAAATCTTAAACAAAAAGGTAGGGGTATTGTCGTCTCATCGAGTCTTCACTTTCCCAGGTTGCTCCTTTTGTCCCGTGGTGTTGCCAGACCACTTTGACTGACGAAATCGTCTTGGTACACAGAATTTGTTCTTTCTGATCTACAATTTGAACTGGTCTCTCCACGTACGACACTCTGTCGTCCACATTTAATTTTTCAAAATTCAGCACGTGGGTCGGGTTGGGTTCATACTTTCTCACATCAACACGTGGAATACATCGTGTACTTAAGCTAGTCTTGGCGGTAATGCAAGACGATACACCAAAGTCCTTATATTCTCCAAAATTTTGAAGGGATCGACGTACTTCGGACTCAGCTTTTCTTTTTTGCCGAAGTGCGAAGTACCTCTCATCGGTGACACATTTAGAAAGACGTGCTCACCAACTTGGAATTCCAATGGTTTTCGACGCTTATCTGCATAGCTTTTTTGGCAACTTTGAGCGGTCTTTAATCTGTCCTTGATAACTACAACTGCATCCACAGACTGTTGAATTAACTTTGGGCTTGTGATCTTTCACTCTTCGACTTATTCCCAACACACTGGCGTTCTGCACGCTTTGCCGTACAACGCTTCAAACGGTGCCATCTAAATACTCTGCTGAT
The DNA here is from genome assembly GCF_016545825.1 of Eucalyptus grandis. NCBI lineage: Eukaryota > Viridiplantae > Streptophyta > Magnoliopsida > Myrtales > Myrtaceae > Eucalyptus > Eucalyptus grandis. The sequence continues at coordinate 45,522,625 of NC_052622.1, read as the reverse complement.
AGCTGTTGTTGTAGGCAAATTCGACAAGATGAAGCTGTTCCTCTCATCTTCTCTTGAAATCCAACACCCAAGCTCTCAGCATGTTCTTGAGGGTCTAAATCGTCCTCTCAGACTGGCTATCGTTATGAGGATGATAAGCCATATTGTACTACAACTTCGTTCCCAAGGTAGTTTGTAAGCTTTTCCAGAAGGCTGCTGTAAATTTCGGGTCTCGATCGGATGTAATTGTCACTGGCACTCCATGTAGACGAACTCTCTAACGCACATACAATTTTGCATATCTGTCTAATGAGAAGTTTTTTTGTACGGTGATGAAGTGAGCAAATTTCGTCAATCTATCAACCATAACCCAAATTGAATCATTACCCCTCTAACTCCTTGGTAAGCCCATCACAAAATTCATCGTGATGTGTTTCCACTTCCACTCAGGAATCTCGAGAGGTTACAAAAGTCCTCCCGGCTTACAATTCTAGGCCTTTATGACATCTTGAATTTTCGACCCATCCCGATAAAACGAAATGGGCCTGTCGTCGGCGTGCCTATGATCTTTTTTTTCTGAGCCGATCATTTATGAGTTAACCAATCTATTAGGTGAAGTTGTTAAGGGATATAACCGCGGTAAAATTCCTAAGAGCTACCCGGTAGGTTGGATTGGACTAAAATCATGTCCAGTTGATTTTAACCAAGAAATTGAATTCGGTTTTGGGAATTGGATGTTCGAGTATATCATGATTCATTTATAGGACATCGTCTCATCTTTCGGAAAAATTTCGTTGAGTTCGGGATTTTCACGGAAAATTGATTTAGAAGATTCGGAAGAGAACATAAATTTGGATGGGCCAAATCGAATGGGGTTTTTGACTATCAAACCAAGCCATTTTGCGAAGGGGACTTGCAGAAATCTTATGGGCTTTTCCATGGAAAATTTGGACGTCAGTTTGGGGAATTGGGTGAGGAAATTGAAGTTCAATTTGGTGAAATTCGGAGCTAGGCTAGGGGGTGCAACATTTGGTATCAAATTGTTTATTTGTGGAATTTTCTTCAAGAAAGTAATAGGGAACCAAGCCTTGTTGGATGAATAGGGTTGTTAACTTTCAGTCCCACTCCTTGGCATCTCTCGTATGCCAGCCAGCTGCTTCGGTCTCCTTCGTGCAATGGCATCCGCGGAAGCCAGCTGTCTCTGCATTGCTTTCATCATTTCCTTCCCCTTCTCTGCCAGTTGACCGAACGCCTCTGCCCTCTCTCTCTCTCTCTCTCTCTCTCTCTCTCTCTCTTTTTCATTTCTTCTCTACAGCTGACCGCCATCTCCACCGAAGCCTTCGATCCTCTTCATGCTGCCCCGTCCAAGTCAAACCCCAGCAAAATTCTCCCTTGAGGTTGCTCCATCCCCTTGCCGCGTGTCCTTTAACATATGGTGTCTTCATTTGGTTAACAATTCTACCGAACTAGCCGTTTCTTCAGCTGGTTGTTGACTCTAGTAGCAGCATTGTCCGAAGCAGCATCCCATCAAAGCCAGTTGCCAGCCCTCCACTTGCGAAGCCAGTCAATTCCAGCGGATCAAAATTCCCCAACAATGACCGATTCTTCTTTGTTGCAGCTCAATGTCCGCAAGTTCTTCATCGAGACAGCTCTGCTTCAGCCTGCATCAACAACCCAACAGCTCTCATCTTCGCACGTTCAGTCCAGCGCCTGTTTCCTCCAAAGCCAGCTCATCTCGAGCCCAGCTTTGGCCGTGGATTTCAAGGCTTCTCGGCTTAGCCCAGCTTCCATCTCCACGCTCAGTCCAATCCAGCAAGTTTCGCCAGCCCAACTCACAAGTTTAGCCGTTCCAGCCCATCTTTAGCCTTAGTCTAGCCCACTTGAAGCCCAGAACCAAGTCCAACAGTTGCTGTGGGCTTGCAAGGCCTTTTTGGCTTGGTCCAAGTGTCCGTTGGCGCCACAACAAACTCGAGTTTCGGCCGCTGTCGCGGTGAATCAGTTTTCGCGTTAAACCGGTGAGTTTATGCACTAAACTCTACTTAGTAGGCTAATGACGTTTAATGAGTGTTTAGTTTAAGTTAATTAGGGATTAGGTGGTTAGTTAGAACGGATTAGCAATTTAATTAGTTGTTTATACATGTTAGGTGGTTAGATTAGTGCAATTAGCAAGTAGATAGGCTGTAGTATTTATTAAGACAAGTTCAGAAATTTTCTAGGCCTGTCTCGGCTTTAAATTAGGTTTTTCCAACCTAAGTTGCATTTATTGGTATTTATTAATTAATTTCGGTAATTATTTAATTAATTATTATTTTTCGAAAATTAGACCGAGATAGCCGGTGATCGGAATTTCGTGCTGATTGTAATTGTGCATTCAATTTATTTAATTAAACGTTAATTTGTGCAAATTGAGTGGAAATTATAATTTTGGGTATTTATCCTAAATTAAGTAATTTCAGTAATTAATTAGAAAATACCGGGCGTCGTTTTATAACGCTAAAAATGTTTTTATGGACTATATTAAATAGTGGGATTTTCCCAAAAAAAAGATATTATATTTTTGGCTTAGGTCGACTGTGTACCCACACACGATTATTTTAATCGGGTATTTTTAACACGAAGAAAATCGGCCGAGACATTATTTTTACTAAGGAATTTAAGTGCGAAGCACAATGTCCTTGGCCGGGATTGGATAACTGTGTGCTAGTTAAGAGAATTCGTCACTTGCTGTGTATCGGGTGAACGATGCTTTTATGTGGAAAGCCGTCTTGAGGTAGATGTTGTCGTGCTCGATAGGACGAGATGACACCTAGCTGTCTGATGGATGGATCCGCTGTGTGACGGATAAATCTGCTGTGTGTCAGTTAAATCCGTTGTGTGACGGATAGATCCACTTTGTGACGGATATAATCACTGTGTGACGGTTAGATCGTGCTTGTGTGGCCGTAATAAATTAAAACGCATGATAGGTTGTGCTTGTGTGACCGTGATTAATTGTAGTGAATTATTGAATGAGTTAAACGCACCGGATTATGGGACGAAATTGTGTGGCACGGTATGGAACGTGTCATAACGATTTGGTCTCATAATGGGGACCTCTATGGTAGACTTGATGGATGGATTGATTGACTGAGAAGTGGTGATTGACGGAGATGTGATTGGAGGTACTCCATTGAATCGAGTGTTATTACTGCACTTATGTGTTATATGAATTGTACTAACGTGTAGGAGGGAACTGAGGCAAGGTAAGTCCCTATGGTTGTGTGATTGTGTGGTTAGGATGCCTCTAGGCGTATTACCCTCCCAATTGAGGTTTAGAGCGTGAACTCGTTGAGATTTATATCTCACCCCGTTGTGGGCTTTATTAACTTTTCAGGACCGTAGGGTGGAGGACTTGGAGCTGAGCTGAGGGGATTTGAGGTGTGAGTCAGATAGGACAGTTTCTTTTGAGAGCTGGTCTTTTGAAGTCTTTTGGTTGTTGACTTTTGTACATGACTCAGTATGTTTATAAAAGCATGTTTTGTTTGGGAATATGTTGTCCTACTTTTCTATCCTGAGATGGTTATTGTTAAGGGATTTGTTATTTACTTTGGTTTGTGCAATAAAATGAAAGGGTTAGTGACTTGTGCTGGGAAGTTGCAAAATTTTATCGACAACCGAGGGATGGGCACACGCTCGAGGATAGGGGCGTGACAGCCTTCACCTGCTGACACGTCATATACTTGGTGACATGTTTGACGATATCTGCCTTCATACCGGTCTACTAAAAGTGTTGACGCAGATTCTGATACATCTTCGTATTGCTTGGATGAATACTGTAACTGCTACGATGAGTTTTTAACAAGATCTCCTCTTTAAGCTTTGCATCATCAGGTACACATAATCATCCACGAAACTTTAATGTTCCGTTATTAGAAATCTGAAAGTCAGGTTTTCTCTTTTTGGTATCTTCTTGCGAAATCTTCTGGATCTCTAGGTCTGTCAACTGCAGCGTCTTGATTCTTATCTGTACTTTTGGTTCAATTCCGAGGGTGGCCATAGGATTTGAAAGGTGGCCCACCTCAAATTTGAAAACCGAATCTCGGGCTCTTTCAAGTAAAATCCACTCCTTAATCACCATATGCGCAATCAAAGACTTCTGACTCAACGCATCTGTGACCTTGTTAGATTTTCCAGGATGATACATGATGTCGCAATCATAGTCCTTCAGAAGTTCCATCCAACGACATTGTCTCATATTCAACCCCTTATGAGAGAATAGGTACTTGAGACTCTGATGATCTGTAAAGATATGAAATCTTTCTTCACATAAGTAATGTTTCCAAATCTTCAGAGCAAAGATAATCGCTGGGAGTTCTAAGTCATGCGTTGGGTAATTCAACTCATGAGGTCTTAACTGACGGGACGCGTATGCATCGACTTTGCCATGCTGCATTAATGCGCAACTCAATTCTCTAAATGACGCATCACTGTAGATCTCGTATCCTCCAAGACCGGATGGTATTGTTAGCATGGGTGCGGTAGTCAGCTTCTGCTTAAACTCTTGGAAACTACACTCATACTTATTCGTCTATACAAACTTCTCTTCCTTCTTCAGCAATCTAGTCATCAGCATGGCTATCGCTGAGAATCATTCCACGAACCGTTTGTAATAACCTACCAAACCCAAGAAACTTCTGATCTCTGTCACGACTATTGGTCTTGGCCAATTAATCACGGCTTCAATCTTGGTCGGGTCTACGGAGATTCCTTCACCCGAAATCACGTAACCTAGGAACGCCACACGAGTTAACCAAAACTCGCACTTACTGAATTTAGCATACAGTTCATGACTTCACAAAGTCTGAAGCATTATTCTTAAGTGCCTTTCATGCTCCTCAGGACTTTTAGAGTACACTAGGATGTAATCAATGAATACGATCACAAACTGATCTAGATACTCCTTAAATACACGGTTCATCAGATCCATGAAAGCAGTTGGGGTGTTCGTCAATCCAAACGGCATTGTAGCGAACTCATAATGACCGTAATGCGTACGAAACACGGTCTTCGGTAAATCTTCCGTTCTGATCCTTAGCTAATAATATCCTATCCTTAGGTCGATCTTCGAAAATATTGACGCTTCCTGCAATTGGTCAAATAAGTTGTTGATCCTCGGCAGCAGGTACTTGTTCTTGATCATCACCTGATTGTGTTGCCGATAGTCGATGCAAATGCGCAACGAACCATCTTTCTTCTTCACGAACAGAGCTGGTGCTCCCCAAGGTGATGCACTAAGACGTATGAATCCCTTATCCAACAACTTATGCATCTGCACTTTCAGTTGTTTCAACTCTGACAACACCATGCGGTAGGGAGCCTTAGAGATTGGCTCTGTCTTGGGGGCCAACTCGATTACAAACTCGATCTCCTTTTTTGGGGGTAGACTAGGTAATTCCTTCAGAAACACATTTGGAAACTCTTGTATCACTACAATGTCCTCGATCTTCTACTCCTTGATTGTCGTATCCACGACAGTCGCCAAGTAACCTTGGTAACCCCCGTTTAACAAACGGGTTGCCTCAAGCGACGAGATTAAGGTAATCGAGGGTCCTCCTCGACTCACAATAAACTTGAAACTCTCACCTGCTAACGGGTTAAACTGAATCGTTTTATGATAGTAGTCGACAGTAGCTCGTTGCTTGGTGAGCCAGTCCATGCCAATTATCACATTAAAATCATACATGGCTAGGACTATCAAATCTATCCTTTCCTCTCGCCCATCAATAACCAACTTACAGCTTGGATAGCCTACTATAGACAACACCTTATCCTTTAACGGTGTAGATATACTAACTACCGATTCCAACAATTCAGGACTCAACCCTACCAACTTAACGAACTGCTCAGCTATAAATGAATGAGTAGCGCCACGGTCAAATAAAGCATAAACAGTATGATCATTAAGCGAAACTGTACCCGTGACCACATTAAGTGAGTGCTTGGCCTATCGTCTCGTGACATCATATACCATTCCTTGAGCTGGAGGCCGGTTCAAACCACCCTGCAGTGCATTCTGGGGCGCATACCCTCTATTTTGACCCATTGGCGGCGACGACAATTGTTGTGGTCCCATCGGCTTTCTAGGATAGTTTCTAGCCAAGTGACCCTGCTGGCCACACTCATAGCAAGCACCCGTCCTAAAATGGCACGGGGCCGATCCATGTCGCCTTTCACAAAAGCGACACACGCCATTCTGACTCGACGCTGACTTTCCTACCCCACCCTTTCTATTGGGTGAACGGGATATCTTCCTCCAATCTTCAGTTTTTTCCCAAACTGATTTCCATCCCTGTTTAAATTGAACCTTGACCCAGACGCGGCGGCTTGTTCATTTAGATTCCTCTCTATCAGCTGGGCCTGCTTGTACAAGTCGTTCTAGTCCTTCAGATTGAACGGTACCAGTGGATTCTTCAGCTCCAGTCTGAGGCCATTCCTAAACCTCTTAACTCTATCCTTTGGATCTTCTACCAGCCTTGGGGCATACTATGACAACTTAGCAAACTTGGCCTCGTACTGGTCTACAGACATTAGACCCTGACGAAGGTGCTGGAATTCCTCCATCTTTTGTTCCCTTGCACTATTAGAGAAGTATTTGCCATTAAAGGCTCCAAGGAAGGCGTTCCACACCGGAATGACGCCTTCTAGGAATACTTTGCCTCTGGTGGCCCTCCATTAGGTACTTGCGTTGCCCTGCAATTGATATATTGCAAGGACAACCTTCTCTTCCTCAATGCACCTCAGCAATGCAAAAGCCTTCTCCAAGTCTTGGACCCAGAGTGTTGCAGCCTCGGGGTCCCCTGCACTTGTGAACCTTGGCGGGTTCAACTTCAGGAACTGCTCTACAAGCTTATGCATTGGTCTTTTAGCAACTACGTTCCCAGGTGCGGCAACGGCAGCGGCAGCAGCGGTGGCAACAACAATGGTGTTGGCGGCAATAGTGGCGGCGGCGGTAGCGGTAGCGGCGGCTGTAGCAGTGGTGACGGCAGCTTGATTCTGGGCTTGTTGCCCTACCACGTTCCCTAGCGTCTCTAGCTCCTACACACTCCCCTCAATTCTAGGATCGCCAGGTGTTGCTACACCAGCACCAACCTGTGGCAGCGCAAATTCGCTTGTGTTGGCCTGAGTCGGCTCTCTCCTTCAAGCATTGATCGACCCTTGTCGGCGTCCTACCTTGAGTGATATATCCTATCGACCTCTTTCTAAGAGTCCTCTGTTCCTGACCACTCATACTGCGAGATCCTTATAGAACCTGTTTTCCAATTCCACACAGAATTAGAAATTGAGGATCACACAAAATAATTTACCAATCAACTATCAATCACATGCATTAGCATAAGAAAAAAAGGCTTTCTTACTAACTATCCCAAGACCCATGGCACATTATCACTCCAAACACAAACCAGCTTTGATATCACTTTGGGCAAGGATGTCACGCTCCGATCCTCGAGCGTGTGCACATCTCTTGATGGTCCACTAAATTGTGACGTTCCCAAGATGCGTCACCGACCCGATTGATTCATGCACATGTGGAAGCGAAATAAACAATCTCTAAACAAGAACCAACTTGGGATAGAAAATCAGGACAACCATATAAAACAAACCACACCTTTATAAACATATTGGTTTATACACCGATGCCAAAAATCAAAAGAGCAGTTAGGCTAACCTTACCCCGGATCCTATCTACTTGGGATTCGAGTCCACTATGACACCGCTTGAGATGTCGAGGTTTAGAGGGTCAGCTACCTCCTCTGCAGGCTCCTCGCCCTTAGGCAACCCGCTCAACCTGATATCGGTTATGACATCGGCGTCGAACACAAGGTCGAGTATCTCCCCCAACTCGGCACTTTCGATAGGTCCGTCAAAATCGTCCATGAAACCCTCCCGAACCCCATCAAGCTCGTAACGAAACCACGCCTTGAATCGATGAGGTACCAACTGAGGTTGGCCCTCATCAACCCAGATCGTGGTCACGAGGAGCTCGTGAGTCCAAGGATTCCCAGGGACTAGAAAGACGATATGTTGAGCCTTGGCCTCACGTGGCCACCCAAAATGAATGGGTCTCACCTCCATTTAAGGACTTGAAAAAATTAAACCCAGGACGGGGTGAGACAATGTCTCAGCAAGTCTACGCCCTAAATCTTGATTAAGAAGGAAATACGCATAGAGACAGTCTAACCACACATCATACAAGACTTACCTCGCTTCAGTTCCTTCCTACATGTCAGTACAATTCATATAACAGATATATGCAATAATAATACTCAACAATTGGAATGCCTCACTTTATAATTTAATCAATCATAGGCGTCTTGATTATAAGGCCAAATCGTTATGACACGTTCCATTCCGTGCCACACAATTTTATCCCATAATCAAGCGTGGTTATCTCACTCAACACATGTTCCAATTAATTACTGCCCCACGGGCACGGCCTACTCGACGTTTGGCGGTCTTTCGGCATAACTGGGCATTGTTTCATCCATTGAGCACAACAACGTCTACCTCTAGATGACATTCCCGAAGGAGCATCGGTTTGACCTTTATCGCGATCCAGCATCCGTTGTCAGGAGCATTCCATATAGGAGTAACGTCTACCCGATGCACATCGGGGACGGGTTCTCATAACCATCACATGACCATCCAATCCCGGTCAAGGACATTGTGCTTTGCACTCAAATGCCTCAATTAAGATAATATACTTGGTCTATTTTCTTCAAATTAAAAATATTTGGTAAAATAATCGTGTGTGGGTACACGATCAGATCGAACAATAAAAAGTGATATCATTCCTTTTAAAAATCCTACTATTTGATATAGTACTTAAAAACATTTTAGGCATAAAAAACTAACACCCAATATTTTCAAATTAAATACCAAAATTTCATAATTTTGAAATAATAAATGAAAATCAACAATCATCACTCAATTGCACAATCTAGCAATCAATTGCACAAACTAATTACACCACGACAATAAGCACGAAATTCTGACAACCGGCTATCCTGGTATAATTTTTGAAAAATATTAAATAATTAAATAATTATAAAATTAATTAAATACTTGTAAAATAATTAGATAAATGCCTAATTAAGCTAAATACACTAATCTAACCTCCTAATTGGACTTAAATAAATAATGCACTAAGCTAAATAATTCACACAATCTAATTAACCCATAACTAAACTAATCTAACCATCTAATTAGCCTAATTAATTAACTAACCACTAATTAAACTAAATAATCCACCTAAACCAATCTTAGTCTAAACTAATCCTTCCATAAGTATAATTAATCCCCTAAGCAAGTTTAGCAAGTAAACTCATTAGATTTGCGAGCCGATGAGTTCACGGCGATGGCAACACGGAGGCGAGCGAGACTCGAGTCTAGAGCGACGCCAAGGGAGGCAATGAAAGGACTGGAAACGGGCCACAAAGCTCTCAGCCCAAAGCCGAGAGTCGATTCTATTTTGGGCTTGATCGAAGAGGACCGAGGGCTAGAACGGGCGGTAGGATGGGCTGGAGTGGAGCATCGGGCTGGCAAAGGCGGTTGGTGGTGATGGCGACTTCTAGGCGGAGCTGCGACGATGGCTAGGGGCTTCGGGATGTCGGACTGGCTCGCGAGTGACGGGCGTGAGACGGTTGTGACGGCTTGGGCGGTTTGGAGGTAGCGCGGGCAGCGTGAGGCGGTTCGGCGGTCTCGGGTGAGTTGGCTCAGCTTGCAGGGGGTGCTAGCTGGTTTCTCAGGTTCTTGGCTGGATTTTGAGCTCTAAAACAGCAACAATGGAACACCAAGGGAGCAAGAAGGAAGTAGAAGAGTTGCTGCTGGCTTGAAGGGGACAAATGGCCACCAAAGTCTTCCAAAAAAATCTCAAACACTCAAGTGTAGGCCCTCATGGTCCACAACTAAGCCCAGTGCCTTATCCCCTCCAAATATTCCTAAAAAAACCAAGATGGTGCTGAAATGTTGCAGCCCCCCCCCATGGCTACGAATTTCATGCAATTTCCCTCCAATTTAAATTCAATTCACTTCCAATTAGCTTCAATCTAATGGCCAAAATGACATGGAGGAAGTTGACACTTAATTCCATAGTTTTCCTCGCTAATTGCTCCAACTTTGATAGCAAAGGCTGCGCATGATAAAATTTATGTTTCTTTATTTCTTTATTTCTCTCGTTCCTGGAATAGGTTTAAAACAGAAATTCGTTTGATAATGCAATTTGATTTCTCTATTTCTGAAACATATTTCTATTCCAGAAATTGATTTGGAGGAAAAATCATAAGCTAAAAATTGTAGCTTCTCAGTTTCTGAAATAAAAATAGAAATTATTTCATTTTCTCCATCCTTCTTCATTCACAGACGTCAACTACTTCTCCTCACTTCTTACACTTGCTTTTCTTCCTTCTCCTCACTTCAACCAAAAACCCTAGCGTCGTCGACTCCGAAGCTGTCCATCCTCGTTGTCGACTCCAAATCCATCCTTCTTGCCACTGTGGACTCTGATGTCGTCGCCATCCATAGCCGATACTCTTCCGCCCTTACAAAAAGGTTTTAGTGAAAGGAAGTTATTAAACCCGCATGGGGAAAAAACATAAGCTTTACGAAAATTATGATGCCGAGGTTTAATTGCTCAAGGACTGTATGAACAAATGCTTTTAAAATGAATGAAATTAGTGTAATGGCATCCTGGTGCCTTAAATGTTTCTTCCACCTTGGCTTTCATGCAAACAAACCTTAAGACCAGCATGGTTCTTTAGGGCTTATTCATGAATCGGACAATCGTTCATTTCCAGTTATATGTCTCTGTGCTTTTTGTTTGCGTTCGACTAGTGTGGGAAGGGGCAGAACACTAATTGGATTGCATATTGCTGGTAATGCATTTTTAGTAATGTAGTCGAGCACGGATTTACCGGCTAACTTGATTCTATTTCTTTATATCTTCTATGTTTAACAAAATATCAAACATGACATGAGGGTTTCTAGTGGTTACTTTTTAATTTCTTTTATTTATTTTTGTCTCCTCTCCTAAATTTAAGCTTCCCTTAGCAATTTGCTGTTATTTCTTGAGGATTTTAGGCATTCATAATAGGATGCAATAGTTGTTTTAAAAATTTAGAGTATTGTTTTTGCACTAGAGTAACAGTGACACTTTGTTCTCTTTATCCCCTCATAAATGTATAAAGTTTGCAGAACACAAGATAGAACTTTGGTCGTTTGTTGACATAGGGTGATCTGTACATTGATTATATTTATGCTGAAGAGGCTGCCTCTTTTCCTTTTATTCTTTTATGTTGCATTTTTATCGTGACATGCTTGATAAGAGAAGAGAACTCATTTTGGCTTCTAATAATCTTATGATGCTTTTTATGAAGATAACTTGTTTTTGGTTTTGTAATACACACGAAATAATGGATTGTTGATTTAATATGCCTTTTGAAGATACGATTTTCACATATGTAATACACATTTTGGCTTTTAATGTGCCTGTTAATCACAAGCTTTTGTTCTTGAATTTGTGCATCATTTGATATGGTTCATTGAATACTGATTTGGTTAAGGTTAAATGGCACCCCACAAAGAAATATTTATAGCAAAGTGGACTGAGCCTTTGACCAATTTGCTTATAAGTTTGTTGGTAGAAGAGGTGAAAAAGGGAAATCGCCCCACCTGTACCTACAACAAAATAGGGTGGAATAACATACATGCCGAGTTCAATAAACAAACATAACTCAATTTTAATGTAATTCGGTTGAAGAATAGGGTAAACAAACTAAAGAAGCAGCATAGTAGTTTTAAGAAGCTTCTTTCACAATTTGGATTTGGATGGGATAATGTCAACAAAACAGTTACTATGGAGGATTCAAGTGTATGTGATTCTCACATCAATGTATCACTTTACTTGGGTCCATTTTTTCTTATTGTGGATGTAAGCTTCAATTATATTATTGATGTATGTTATGTCTATGAAATTTACATGATAATATTGAATGGGCTAAATTCGAGAATAATGGGCTTCCTTAGTATCCAGACCTTTGTATTGTGTTTGGTGATACATATGCTACTGGGAAGTATGTATCGGGAAATGCAGAAGAAAATGCAGAAGACTATGTGGTGTCGGAGGGAGAAGATAATGGTGTTAGTAGCAACAATGTTGGTAGTGCTACGATAGGTCATCCAGAGGAATCTAATGAAAACTATGTTGATGAGGGAGTCTTTACATCTGACGTGACTCCCACCCCAGTTCGTGAGAAACACAAGTTGAATAAGACTCCAAATTCCAAGAGGAGAAGAAAGAGTAACACCTATGATGTGAGTGACACCTGCAAAGCCATTCAAGAAATGATCAAATTAAGGATGGCCCGATCAACAAGTGGCTCCGTAATCTCACAGGCCTCACCTCTTGTAGATCCCTGCTCCATAAGAGCTGTGGTCACCGTTCTAAATGGCATGCCTGACTTGGAGCAGAATCTTTACAATAAGGCTGTGAACCAGGCATGCGTTAATGCCACTTGGAGAGAGGCTTTCATCATCACTATACCTGAAAAGAGACGTTGATTACTTGAATCTCTTTAAATAGTTGTTAAGAAACATGCTATAGATTTATATTTGGCTTAATTTCATTTTGTGACTTATGTATTTGAGATTTTGTTTATTTATGTTTTTAAGTTGGAATTATGATGATATTATTGCTATTGTTGATTACTATTGGAGTCCATATAGGTAATATGGATGGGGGTAAAAGTAGCATGTCTAATGGTCAATTAGCATCAATTGAATCAATTGAGCAAGATTTTGATGATTTTGATCTTGATATACTGATGGCATGGTTGGCCACTGTTACAGTGGATATGTTCATGCACACGAGAGAACCTATTAGGGACAGCTTATTATCAAGACTACAATGGATGAGGGAGGTTTTTTATGGGCATTCCGATAGAGTATATGAAGCTTTTAGAATGGAGAGACATGTCTTTCTCAACCTTTGTGGTCTAATGAAGGAAAAATGTTGGTTGGAAGATACCCAATATATTGGGATAGATGAACAAATCGGGATTTTCTTATCTATGATTTGTCACAAGAACTCAAATAGAGATTTATGTGAGAGATTCCAACATTTGTGACAAACTATAAGCAAATACTTCACTAACGTATTGCAAGCAGTTCTCAAATTGGCAAAAGATGTTATCATATCACCTTCATTTGATGTTGTCCCAAAAGAGATTCTTATGGATCCTAACCATAAATGTTACTTCAAGGTAGAATTCTCATATATTCCTTTACACCATCAATTTTATTTTGTTGATAATCTTGTATAATACTAGTCTTTGATAAAATGACAAGGCTGTATAGGTGCTATTGATGGCACCCATATTCATGCTTCTGTACCTGTGTTGAAGCAAGTCCCATTTAGAGGTAGGAAAGACACCACCACTCAGAATATGATGTGTGTTTGTTCATTTGATATGAAATTTACTTTTGTATATGCTAGTTGGGAAGGCTCTGCCAACGATTGTCGAGTGCTTGCAGTAGCATTGGAGATTCCTCACTTGGAATTTCTTCGGCCGCCACCAAGTATTTGTTTGTCATTTAAGGAGTAATTTTCTTTATGATCATATTTATAGTTACAAATTATGACCAATGTATGAATACATTGTTGTAGGCAAATACTATGTCATGGATTATGGTTATGCAGTAACTCCGGGATTTTTAACTCCTTTTAGAGGTGACTGGTATCATTTAAATAAGTATAGGGGTAGAGCGAGACGACCAACAACTGCAAGAGAATTGTTCAACTATAGGCATTCTTCTTTAAGAAATGTCATTGAAAGATCATTTGGGGCATTGAAGAATTGTTTTTTCATTTTGAGGCACATGTTCTCATTTGTAATTCGAAAGCAAGCACATATCATAATTGCATGTTGTGCCATCCATAATTACATTCGTGATCAGAACAAGATGGATAAGAACTTTTCCCTATATGAAGATCCGATGTATTTGTCTGAACTTACACAAGATGAGCTTGTAAACGATACATTGACCGAAGAGGGAAACCAAATAAATACGCTTAGGAACCATTGCAAATATAAAATGGCAATGGATAATAATATGCTGGAAATTCCATGAAATTGTATTTTCAACTTTTGTAATGTATTAGTGTGGCACCCCTGATTCACTTAAGGTCGCTACAGTTACCTATTGCTACACCTAATGAACACTAGTTACATCTCTTAGTAGAAGCATCATAGTTCATAGGCATTTTTTTTTTTGAAAACGATCCCAGTGCAACTTATTAGCGGAAGCATATTTTAATATCACCATCTCTCCCTCCAACAATCATGATACAATGCACACCACTAAGTACCATAGGAAAAGATAAAGCCGAGCCACTTTTATTTACATATTTTTATAATGGATTTTCTCGGGTCGATATAACAAAAGAAAGCCAAGATTTTTAACTACACTTGGCCACATCCCAAAAGGATATTTTGACCCCTATAGTGATCACGTGTTATTCTTCATCTATCAGTGGCGGCTACTCCCAAAAAGAAACATCAGCTCTCTACCCCTCATGGCCATCACACCCATCCTGGTGCATCGGGCGGTGGTGGCGGCAACATCCCCCTAAACACTCAATCTCGGCGGACATGAACTGATAGAAACTCCTGAATGACAGGGCCCTCAGCTAGGCCCACATTGTACATGACCAGCACTCGCACTCGCACTCGCACTAGCACTCGCACTCGCATAAATGTCAGTCCAGGGACAGTGACGCAGTCGATCTCCGTACACTCTACCTCTACATCCGATGGGAGGCCATAGAAGGCGCCCCTGCGTGACGGTAGGGAGCGACATCTTTCTAATCTGAAATGGTGGTCCCCAAAGGGGTGAGTACAGCCACTCAATAGGTAAAAGATCCAATAAACCACTCAATGCATCACATAATACCATTATAACAATCATAACATAATACATGCCATTCATGCATCCAAGCATAACTTACCTTGCAGCCATGCATATGTCATCATACCATATGTACCTACATCCTCACGTACTCATCACTATCATATCACACACATATCATCATGCCATAGGTGATTATCATCATGTCACATGCATATCATCATGCCATAGGTGATCATCATCATGTCACACACATATATCTTCATGCCATAGGTGATCATCATCATGTCTCACACATATCATCATGCCATAGGTGATCATCATCATATCATACACATATCATCATGCCATAGATGATCATCATCATATCATACACATATCATCATGCCATATGTGATCATCATTATCTCATACACATATCATCATGCCATAGGTGATCATCATCATGTCACACACATATTATCATGCTATAGGTGATCATCATCATGTCACACACATATCATCATGCCATAGGTGATCATCATCATGTCACACACATATATCATCATGCCATAGGTGATCATCATCATGTCTCACACATATCATCATGCCATAGGTGATCATCATCATATCATATATGCATGATTCAATTTCCACTTTTAACTTTCAATTCGATCACCACATCTCTCTTTCCCGAGATTAGTAATTGCATCCCATACTTTATCACTTGCACCCCAACCTGACATCGCAAGAAAACCTCCGGCACACACCACCGGGCATCCGGCACCCCCACATTCCGGGCATCTCGCATCCCAACTGGCATCACGAGGCATCCCCTCGGGCACAAACCTCTGAGGCTTCCGGCACTCAACCATTTCGGGCATCTCGAAACTCCCGAGGACATCCGGGCATGTATCACAATACAATCGGGCATCCGACACCCCCCATCCCGGGCATCCTGACACTCCCAGAGCATTATCAACCGCCTCCAATAGTTTCCTCATTTATCATAATTTATGTTCACCAATTTATGTCTCAAAATCAGCATGACACATGATGTAATGGCAAACAAGATCACTTTCATCATTTTAATTCTTATATGCATTTCCAATCATCATCATACATGCAGCAAGATACAACCACTAATGACAATACAATCCATGGGGTCCATACAACTTAGAATAGTCTATATATCATGCCTTTTTGAAATTTACTAAATTCCAGCTTGCACAATTTTGGAAAACATTTAAATTAAATATCCATATGATCCTCAAAAATCACACAATCAGAGCATGTAATAGACAAGACATAAAGCTAACAATTTCATGAAGAACACATGCCTAAAGAGCTCCACACAAAAAGATATAGCTCACACATTACAACATGCAAAATTCGGACAAAGTCAGATTGCGCAGTTCTTGAAAAATTTCGATTAAAATACCTGAATGACCTCCAAAAATTCTGAAATTTTACCAGGTTATATTCAGGACCCTAAGGTAGATTTTTCATGAAGACATCTAGGTCATATTCGCTCTAGATAATTTACTATAGATGGTCGAAGTTCCTGTTCCTAGTACCGAACAGTCCAGTTTAGCTATCTCCGAAAAATCAAGGTTTCGCCTACTTATATTTCTTATTTTCATCTGAAATTTTGATATGTTTTGCTTCACGAGGTCCCCTACAACTTTCATTAAGGGATATAAGTAAGATTCTCAAATAATAGTCACCATATAGTCTAAGAAGTCTCGGGAGTCCAGTACCGTACTTCCAGATTTTCCGTCTTCAAAAGAAAATCGTTTCACTAGGCTAAACTTACTCATTTTACCTAAAATTTGAGTATGTTAGTATTTAAGATATTATATACAACTTTCATGAAGAATTAAAAGTAAGATTCTTGGTAAAAAGCAACATGCAACACACAAAACCACCAAGAGGTCAACAAAGCAGTTCCAGATCTAGCGTCTTCATAGAGGAAGGGTTTCACCCCTTAAAAATCAGCCATTTTATCTCAAATTTTAGTATGTTATACTTTGAGATGTTTTCTACAACTTTCATGAAGAAGTCGAAGTCGAAATCCAACACAAAACACGCATGAAAGCCTTTACAACGTTCGGGGTCAGGCGGCACACTCAAAAACAGAACACATTTTCAAGAGCAACACACTCTAGCTTCGGTTTCTTAGACTCTAAACACCCAAGATTCAACACCATTCCAAACACACATGCAAGACACACATGCAAGAGCATAAAATGGATCCCAACTTGCCTCCAAAATCGAACAAACGACGGCACACGGACGGCGACGGACTAGCGGACAGACGACGACGGGTAGGCGAGCGGCTCCTTCCTCCTCTCTCTCGGTTCCTCTCTTTCTCTCGCAACCCTCTCTCTCTCTCTCTCTTGGCTTGGGCGACAGCCCCTCAACCGGCCACTCTCTCTCTCATTTTATTCCCCCACAAAGCCATCATTTGAAATGATGAGAAGCCTCCCCCAATGGCCAATGCATGGAGTCTTCTTTTTGCCACTTGGCAAGACACATGCAAGATGGGCTTGGGAAGAAGTGGGCCGGCCTCTCCCCTTTGTGGCCGACGACAGCCCTATCCGTGGGCTTCATGGACCGGTGACAGCTCCTCTTCTTGGGCTTCGCGACTAGGCCCAAATGGCCGAAAATGAGGTGAGGTCATGGGCTGATTTTAAGCAATTACTTTAGCCCTTATCTCATCCTATTAATTTACCTAATCCTTAATTATATAAACTCCTAATTGAAATCCATAAATCACAAAAATTTGTGACATAAATAAATTTCAAATCCATAATCCTTCATGGCCAAAATAGAAATTTTCATCAAATAATTATTCGCCATAGGCTTTGCCAAAGTCTTAATGCAAGACATTTAATTTGAGCACCCCTAACGACTGGCAAGGAATTTTTAGGATGCCACAATTAGTATTATTTCGACTATTATTTTGTATTTGGGGATTTCCTATGTTGTTATTTAATCAATTTTTATTCCTAGAAATATAAATTTTATTCTTTTATCAAATGGATTTCTATTCCGAAATAGAAATTTTGAGTTGTTATCAAACGGGTTTCTTTACTCGGAAATTTTTCTGGGGAATAGAAATTGAAAAATCAATTTATCGCCAGAAATCAATTTTTGTTCCCGAAATTTTATCATGCGTAGCCAAAAAATTTACACAAAAAGGGCCCTCTGAATTTCCCGGTCCAAAATTGCCCAATTTTGATTTTTAGCTGAAAATCCGGGTTTGTCGAAAATTCTTCGAAGGATGAGGCGACGTTTCTAAAATAAATTGTGATATGACAGAACTTTCAATTTATGAAATCGGGTTCAATTTCGTGGTTAATTTCAATCGGACGCAATTTTAGCGTGACCTAATCTACCGCGTAGCTTTTAGGAATTTTTGGCGCAATTGACCCATGATTGATTATTTTCAATCCACATTGTACATCTTCAATTCATTGGCGGCTCTCGGTTGTCGTAATAATCTTGAGATTTCAAATACGGGTACATGGTACATAATCAACAGAAAAATTGGTCTAGTGCCGTTTAACAAGAATTTTGCAATCAGGTGGAATCACCCACCATTTAATTACATGCTTCTATTGAATCAACTTATCTTCGATCTCTAATCGATTTTTAACGGTGTCGTAATAACCCTTGCAGATTAACACGGTCGAGTAGTCGGTTTCTAATCAAATTCTCAAATCAATCGTGTTTATATTCCTTATCGGCTTCACCTGATAGATTACTTATCTCTTGAGTGATTAGCTAAAAAAAAAAGGCTATAGGCACGTTGATGAAAAGCCCATTTCATTAAATAAAAAACAGACTCGAAAATCAGGCTGTCACACAAAGAGTGTTTGGTAAAGTGTAATTCTAAAATGTATTGAGAAGTAATTTTGGTTTAAATGTTTTAAAAATAAATACGACTTTTACTATTCTTTAATTTTTTAAAAAGAATAATCCTCAAACCTTCATTGGTTAGCTGAGCCCCATCAACGAGCCAAGTTTGACATTAGCCAATCTTGCTTGAGGTTGCCGATCACCATTTGGCCTCGTTGACAGTTTGACTTGGTTTCACTAGCAACATCATGATGAAGGCATTTTCCAAAATGAAATCCGCTTTAACATGGCAATACTTTTGTTAAACTTCTAGACATAATTACAATAACAAAAATTCCAGATAATAATCAAACTACCAAAAGCCCCAAATCACAATAAAAAATCTGATCCCAAACTATGATATCAATTGTTGAAATATAATACGTGAAAATAACACGATTTTCCTATTTACATCAACGCGAAATCACTAGAAAAATAAATGAGAAATAATAAAAACGGCAGAGATTTACGTAGTTTGGTCTTAGTATCAGTATCTAAAGAGTCAGTAACAAACAATCTACTATAATTGGAGAATCAGAGTTTATAATTGTTTATACACTCGAGTGTTTTCCATATTTAGATTAAAACCTAAATCCAAAGTATTTATAAATAAACAATATAAATTAGATGTAAACTCATTGCATAAATCGCTACTCGTTCAAACCCAAGCAATACTCTTCTCGTACGACTGAAAATCAAGAATGCGTGGCGTTTTTGAATTTTCCTTTCTTCGTATTACGATTTGCTTCTCGTCAGCTTCTGCCTTTATGCATCTCTTCTTGGCTTCAGCAATTCCTCATAGGTTTCTTGGCTATATATAAAGAGAGGGACCCACGGAAGGATAACTTCTTCTCTTGAAAAAGGACCTCTCAATCCCTAAAAGTTAAATAGAGATAACAAAATATGTGAGCCCTTTTTTGTCTTGTAGTGGCGAGTGATATCTTCCTTGCTTTCTCATGCACTTTCATAATAAGTTCAAGAAAGAAAAGCTTCTTGGTCTGATTTTTAATCTGCTTGGGAAATCTTTCTCGATAAATTCGATTTAATAAATCGTTATTCAAATTCAAACTTGAGACATTAATTTAACATGAACCATGTTAATCATCTTACACAAGATAATGCCATAACAAGCTTATTATTCATACACACAACAGTGATAGAGCTTGCAATGCAACATTAAATTCAGGTATGGAAAGAAGTCGGCTTGTAGTCGATCACGACTATCTTCTCTAGATGGGGTGAGATCCGCTCATGGAATTTGAGGTGAGCAGGATGAACCATGTATGCTGCTATTCCCTCGGCGTCCTCAAACGTTAGCTCAAAAACATGCGTGAAGCCTTCATGCAAGTTCTCGATGTTCGCATCCTTTCCCCTAGTTTCACATGGGTAAAACCAAGATTAGACATCTAAACAAACTGCTGAGGAACATTCCATGACAGATGCACCAAGACATGAGGGGAAAAGGGCACAAGAGAAGGGAAAGAAAAACGTAGAGATTAGGCAAGGATGGAAGGATACATGTGCCAAGTTTTCAAGGATTCGACGAGGTTGACGAGATTGGAGTAATCCTTGATGAGTTTCTTGACGTGGTCAGGTGCGGTTTTGGCTTTGAACTTGAATAGCAACACACGCCTCACGAATCCCTTCACTTCCTCCATTGTTTTTTCTTTTGGTCGGGACGCTTCCTCCATTGTCTTTTCTTTTGGTCGGGACGCTTCCTCCATTGTTTTTTCTTTTGGTTGGGACACTTCCTCCATTGTTACTTCCAACTTTGGAGTTCAAAGCATTGTCCACACTCCACTGTCCACGCTATCCCTTTATTTATAGTCGTTTTGGGCAGTTACACAAAACTCACCCAGACTTTGAGTGTACACGTTTAACCTTTTATTTTTCAATGGTTATACATTAGCCCGAAACATTCATTGAGTTATAGCCGTCAATCCTCCATAATATTTTCTTAGCATGTGCAATTCACATGACTTTTAGAAGGTAAAAGTGTATTTGCATCTCATTGTTTTTTAAGGAAAGCTCTCTTTAACCCTTAATTATTATAAAAAATAAAGAGAATTATTTCAATTTACACACACACACACACACACACACACACACACACACACATATATAACATATATTAAAAAAAGATTAATATATTAATAGAAGAAAAAGAAACACGCCTTTTCATTTTAAACTGACAAAAACTCCTTTATTTCATTAATACTCAATTAAGTAATAAATAAGATTATGGAAATTCACATACTTTTCATTCAAACTAAGGATGGAAATTACCCCCAAACATTTTTCTTTGAAGAGAATTGTCGCAATCGTATTCACAATTCTAATCATACTTACAAAAATTTGCTACTTGAAAGTTAATTAATGTATAATGAGTTTGAGAACATCATTTCCTTGTATAATTTTTTAGATATTTCTATTGATCAATCATTTTTGACATTGATTAACCATTTAAATATACATCATGAATAACCAATTTTTGTAATTCGCCCTTTTTATTTTTGAGCTCATTCCATTTTTATTTAACTTGTGTTTATTCTTTTTCAAGTAAACTCCAAATAAGGGCCTGAAGTGTCCTCATTTTCTCAAATAAGGGTTTGAGTGGCAAATAAAAGCCTGAAGTCCCGATATCAGTCTCAAAGAAGGGCATAAAGTGGTTATGGCCATTTCAAATAAAGGCCTAGCCTCGTCGGCTTACCGATCGGCAAAAAATTCCAATCGATCAGGGGTATTTCTGTCCAAATACAAATTAAATTAAATTAAATTATAAATTAAAACATTAAAAAAGAAGAAAAAAAGAGTAAACACAAAGGGAGGGATGGCCGTCATCCCATCTTAATGTAGTCAATCAGCCAAACTTTGTACTTTGCAGTTATTTTTATCTTGATAAATCTAAATGTAATTGTCTATCATTATATAAGAAGTGATTTATTAAAAATGTGTCGTTTTTCTTTGTTTAAATTGTGTTAATGTAATAGTTCGCAAAGGCCTTGATATAGATAGTACTAAAGTGCAAATTGACTCATAATCATATTGAGCATGGTGTTTGTCATATTCAAAGCCAGTTATAAATGCTAGTGGATGAATATCTATTATAAAACATTACAATATGATCATGCAAAATGAACAAATCTATTGTAAAGTTTATGATGAAACATTATAAGTGGTTAAAATTAGGTAAGGCAAGCTATCCAAAATGTTATAAAAGTTATAATGTAACTTGCTTATTTGCAAAAAGTGAAAAGAGTAATATATCGACAAAAATAAGAGAGTTGTAGTTATGATTGAAGTTGAAGTTCTTATGATGTAGGCTTCCCATTACATCAATCTTCTTTTACCTTGTTAATCATTCAGGCTGTATACATGACAAGAAAATCACCACAAGAGAGAATAAATATTACCGATTGCATACTTTCGAATTCAAAATAAAAAGGCAAAAAGAAAAATTCTAACTGATAAGTCTACAAAGTCACGCTAGCATACACTAATTAGATTTTGCCATGAACGGTAATGATATAATATTTTCTCATTTTCGTATTGAAAAAGAGAAATGAACCCATGATTCCAAGAAGATCACTTCAGATAAAATGCAATTCAGCTCCCCATTCCGTGATAAGAAAACAGTTTGTTGAAATATTAAATATATCTTTTAGTATTTTCTCAAAATTACAGTTATTTTAGGTTAAGTGAAAAGTAGGATAGTGTGGAATTGAGAAGAGAAAATAAAAAATCATTTGCAAATTTCTCGAGAAGCAGCATTCACCAATTTACTATTCAAACCCTAATCATTTTATTATAAATAGGTATAGATGACGTATTGAGTTAGGACGGCATCTCATGTGTCAAATACATATCATCTGTCGAATACTTCATTTCAATAATATGAGACTAGGCTCCTATTGACTAGGTCATCCCCTTTTAGGTTAAATTATTGGATAGATCCTTTCAACAATCAAAGCACATTAGGTCTAGCTAAGTATTTTGAGATTATGCTGGCATATGCTAGGTTTTCCTCTTTTTACTATACAGATCTTTTCAATGCTTAAAGAAGATCAAACTCTTTGGCATGTCCCTATCAAGTACCGATACTCTCCAAGAGTTTTTGTATTATATCTGACATTTTGACACGTGTCCGCTACTCTCGGACACGCTTTGACACTCGGTCAACGTGTGTTGGAAAATCCGACGCCTAATTAACTTTCTTGACACTCTCTCACAATCAAGTTAGAATTCTGATATGCGACTTTCCGACACGTGATTCCGACATAAGAGATCAATTTTAAAAATATTCAATAAATAAGATGTCAATATATATATGAAAAAAATAAAAATAAAAAAATAATAAAAATAATAAATGGAGAAGGAGGAAAAACGTAATATTTTATTCTCTTCCAACTTTCACTTTCTGTGATATACAATTTACCTCCTAAGTTTTTTTTTTTTTCTCTTTTTCAACATATCCGACACACGAGTGTAGAATGTGAATTGGTTGTTTTTTTCTCTAAGTTTTATGGATTATTGGAATTGAGTTGAATTTGTTAATTTGATATAATGAATTATATTAATAAATTGTGGATTAATGTTTTAGTGTTAATTTATAGGCTTTTATTATTATTTATTTATTTGTGAATTTAAATCAAATTAATTTGATTGAAATAATCATAAAAATGATATTTTATTATGTATATATAAAAATATGTATGTATGTATGTATATATATATATATATATATATCATTTAGTATACAATGTGTTCTAACGTGTCGGATTTTTTTTATTTTAATAAATGATGTGTTGGGTTAGTATTTTCTCAAAATAACAGTTCTTTTAGGTTAGGTGAAAAGTAGGATGGTGTGGAATTGAGAAGAGAGAATAAGAAATCATTTGCAAATTTCTTGAGAAGTAGCATTCACGAATTTACTATTCAAACCCGTTTCATCTTATTATAAATAGGTATAGATGATGTATTGAGTTATGACGGCATCTCATGTGTCGAATACATCATTTCAATTAATATGAGACTAGGTTCCTATCAGCTAGGTCATCCATTTTTAGGTTAAATTATTGGATAGATCATTTCAACAATCAAAGCAGATTAGGTCTAGCTAAGTATTTTAAGACTATGCTAGCATATGCTAGGTTTTCCTCTTTTTACACTATAGATCTTTTCAACGCTTAAAGTAGATCAGACTCTTTGGCATGTCCCTATCAAGCATTGATACTCTTTGAAAGTCTTTGTATTGTATTAGGTATTTTGACACGTGTCCAATACTTTCGAATACTCTCGATCAGTTTCTGACACTAGGTCAACACGTGTTGGAAAATTCGATACTTAGTTAACTTTCTTGATACTCTCCAATAATCAAGTTGGAATTTTGATATGCGATCTTCCAACATGTGATTCCGACACAAGATATCAATTTTAACATATTCTATAAATGATGGGTCAATATATATATATATATATGAATTTTTTTTTTATAAAAAAAACAAGGATTTTCTCTTCTCTTCCGACATATGTGACACGCGAGTGTAGAATGTGAATTGTTTGTATTTTTTTTCAAGTTTTATGAATTATTAGAATGGAGTTGAATTTTTTTAAAATGAAATAATTAATGTATTTTTTTTATTTATATAAGAATAATATATTAACATGTCGTGCTGCGTTGCGTGTTGATACTACTTAAGTCTCCCTAATATAAGTATTGTTCTCGTCACGGTCCTTACGGCCCAAAGGCCTCTGACACGGTTCGTGATTTTTGGAGCACGAGGCGTTCCAAAATGAAATCCTGCAATTTACGCGTATGTCCTTCACGAGGAGATGAGAGAAAAAAAAAAAGTTAAAAGAAGAAAACAGGACTTGGGTCCTTTTCGTTTAGAAAACATTAGTAAATTTGGGCCCATGTATATAAGGTTGCTTTAACCAAATCAGGGCAAGCGGACCGCCATGCCGCTTCGCTCCGCCAACCGCCGCTTCTCGGCGGAGGCCGTGGCGGCGGAGAGCCCGTCGGCCACCGCCACCGCCTCCTCCTCCGCCCACGCCGCGGGGACGGCGCAGAGGAGGAAAGGCGGAGACACGCTGGGGAAGAGGCTGCTGAGCCTGGTGTACGCGAAGCGGAGCGCGGTGGTGACGATTCGCAAGTGGAAGGAAGAAGGAGGCGCGATGCGCAAGTACGAGCTCAACCGCATCGTCCGAGAGCTTCGCAAGCTCAAGCGCTACAAGCACGCCCTCGAGGTTCTCCTCTTTCTGCGTTGAACTCATTTACTCTGAAATGTTTTTATGAGTGAAGAAGAGTCGTTTTTGCTGAGAAATGGACACCAGTGAAGGCAAAGCTCTGAAAAGAGAGCTTTATTAGTTCGAAATCATAGGTAGATAGGAGCTAAGCAAGTGACTGATATTGAGTCCGTTTCTCGACATGGTGGTAATTCGTAGAGCGATGAGACAAATTAGATGGGTACTGTCTTTTCTTGCCTTTAGTGATTGGGACATGATGTTGAATGGTTGGGGAAGAGCTGAGATGAAAACTAAAAGATGTGGAATTTGTGGCATCTTGTCTATTGTTTGGAAAATCTGGCATGTAGTGTAGTGACTACATCTTGATCGTAGTTTAATTTGGTTTCACTAAAATTTAATTGGTGATTAAGAATCTTGGTCGCTAATTGCAAATGTGCCGATGAGTAGTTCATAATTGGAGATACCAGTTACCACTGGCAGTAATGGAGAATGGTAATGTAACACGCGCACGCTCTCTTATCTCTTGGGGCATGATCGAGAATAGTGTTGGTGCAGGAGGAATGGGAGAATGGTTGTGTGTGTAGTGGAGGGTAATCATGAGGATTGGCATTGTAGTAGGGAGATGTGCGGATGTTACCTCGTTTGTGGCGGTTCTTTGTTCTTGTTGTGGTAATGGAGGGATGGTTGCCGAGCAATGGAGTTAGGAAATGGTGTATTAGGGGGCAATTGGGATTGTGATGATGTTGGTGCTGGTGCTGGTGCTGGTGACATTACAGAAATAACTGGGTAGCCTTGTTATCCCTTTAAACCAAGATGCTGTATCTTCTTTATATCCCATATCCTGTTATCCCATTTTCCTTTACTTCTTTATTTTTTTATTTTTTAATTCAGGATTGGTCTATTGTCCCCTAATCGTGGATTTACTTAGTTGACCCGTCTACAAGATAAGATTAGTTAACACATCTCATATCCAATTAGCCTTGTTGTGATGATTGAAAATGTGCTGTAATATGATAGACACGGTAAATTTTGTTTTTGTTTTTGTTTTTTGGGGGTGATATGAACTGGAGCAAGCACTTAAAAATTTTAAATCTTGATTAATAAGTTATAGGAGATAGATGTATCCCCCCCCAAAAAAAAAAAAAAAAAAAAAAAAACAAAACAAAAGAGTATAGAGAGGTAATGGTTCTTTTAATATCTATTTGGACAAGTTCAAAAAGGTATTGATTATTATAGATAAATACTTAGCCTTCTGGCAAAATGGGATGGAAAGTACTACTTATGGTCGGTTGCACACTTAAACAATTCTGGTGCTTTCTAAGGTACCAAATGATGAAAATTCTGTTAAAAGATCCTTGTTACATGTGCAGATAAATCTCTTAAGTCATTGAGGTTTTTAGCGAAAGTTGCTTGAGGATGTTAATGCGGGAATAACTTTCATTGTCACATCTATAAGGCCTTTTTTTGCTCCATTGAATGGAGCTTCCCAGGAACCTACACGATGTACCTAAGGAATTTTTCGGTTGATAGCAGGTGCTCGATGTCCTGGGACTCAACTAGTTGCTTATATAAGGCCAACATGTCTCGGTCTTGCATGGCTTCATATTCTTACAATTTAAATACTAGTCTAGCCTCAAACTTGCGATAGTATTAGTGATTTTAACATGAATGCGTAATGTTCTGTTACGTACTTTCCTTTCCAGATATGTGAATGGATAAGGTTACAGCAAGATATCAAGCTGTTAGCCGGTGACTATTCTGTTCACCTAGACCTGATTGCTAAAGTTCATGGGCTTAACAGTGCAGAGAAGTTCTTCGAAGATCTTCCATCTCGGATGAGAGGGGAGCATACCTGCAATGCTCTCCTCCACAACTATGCCAAGAAGCAGCTGTCCAGCAAAGCTGAGACCTTAATTGAGAAAATGTTCGATTGTGGTTTCTTAAAGAGCCCTCTTCCTTGTAACCACATACTATCTACGTATGTGTCCAGTGCACAACTGGAGAAGGTTCTTGAAGTGATTGAAAAGTTGAAAAGGAGCACTTCACCGTGAAAAGGAGCACTTCACCGGACATAATCACCTATATTCTGTGGTTAACTAGCTGCAAGGAGCAACATGATGTTGCAACAGCTGAAAGAGTTTTCCTCGAGCTAAAGAAGGCAAAAATATCTCCGGACTGGTTTAGCTACAGTATTCTGACCAATCTCTACATAAAAATTCGGACTGGGAACCAAGAATCGAAGAGTCTGACTGGGAACTTTCTAGGCAATGTGTGTTTTGAACTCTTTATTATTCTAGAGATCATATTCTTATTCGTGTTGATGTTCTTGTTTCGTTGCATCTTAAAAACATGAGGTTTAAAAGACTGCTTCAACCTTCATTCCGAGAGCCTCAACAGCCGCCAAAAAACCCTGTTGTTCCGGGATCGGCCTTGTATAGGTTCAAGGCCATGATGCATCGTTGCTTTTCGGTGGATTTGTCTTTCAATCTTTAATTTCGGCAAAAGAATGCTTCAAGTGCCAAAAGTTGGCACAAAGGGACACTTAAGTGCTAAAATTTACGAAAGTGACGTCACTTTTTATGAAAAATGGGACACTTGAGTGCCATATTCGGTGAGCCTCACCGGAAATCCCACGTGGCATTTTTTATTATTAATTTTTTCGTTTACGTGGCTCGCCAGAATGTCGAATCAGCAAAACACATACAAAAACGACGTCGTTTTGGCATAATTTAAATTTTAAATAATATAAAAATTAATTAAATTAAATTTAAAACATAATAATAATAATAATAATAATAATAATAATAATAATAATAAATTTTAATTTTTATTTATTTATTTAAAAAAATGGAGGAGGAGGAGGAGGGAGGAAGCCGGCGGCTGAGCTCCTCCTTTCCCCCAATTTTTAAAATTTAATTAAATTAATTATTATATTAAAATTCGAATTATACCAAGATGTTGCCGTTTTGACACTATTTAGTCACATCAGCATACGAAACAACGTCGTTTTGCCAGCAGCTCGCCAGAAAATTGCCACGTTAACGTTTTGGTCGGATTTTCTTGCCGGTGACACTTAAGTGATCAATTTTACTCCGATTTTGGTACTCAAATGTTTCTTTCATAACTTTTTGCACTTAAGTGTCATTTTATGCTAACTTTTGGCACTCCAAGAGTTCGGGTGTCCTTTAATTTCCATCAAGCGAGCCCGATACATAGAAGTTGATTGGGATGTTGTCTATTTGGATTTTCATCTTCCAACCATGTCTCAAAGTTAGAATAACCAGCTGATGCATATGGAATTG
This sequence comes from Eucalyptus grandis, assembly GCF_016545825.1. Classification (NCBI taxonomy): domain Eukaryota; kingdom Viridiplantae; phylum Streptophyta; class Magnoliopsida; order Myrtales; family Myrtaceae; genus Eucalyptus; species Eucalyptus grandis. Next base: position 45,494,276 of record NC_052622.1, on the reverse strand, counting down.
CTAGTGCCACCCTTCTTATACCATTTAGCATACATTTGGGTGTTACAGTAATTTTATGAGATGGAAAGGTGAGACCTAACCTAAAAACTTATTGGGTCACGGTGAGGGTGTGGCGCCCTTGGGTTCTTTGTGGTTGGTATGGTTGTGCTCTTAGTTCTACCTTGGACTCATTACTTTGCATTCACTTTCATTTTGCTAAACCAAAAGAAGAAGAAAAAAAATGAAACAAAGGAAAAAAAGAAATTGGCCAGCAACTTTGATAGACCCTAGAATCGATTGAAAGTGGCGCCCTTAGCTTTCGGATTTTGGGATATGCAAGGTATGTTTTAGATTTCAAAAACTAGGAAACCGGTCCTGACAAGGTAGGTTCTGGGTGAAACTTAGATCAATCTTAAAACTGCTCACCCTTAGTCATTATAAATAAGCATAAATCATTTGTTTGAGGGGGAGTATTCGCAATAGACGATGCTTCAATCTTTGGTGTTTCCTTGTTTCTTTGTGCCTTTTATGTCATTTTCCTTACTTGCCCTCTATGGCCTTTAAGACTCATGAGCTGCATTTTTAAATGCAAAAGACTTTAATTGGAAGGGTTTTTTTTTTGTTTTTTGTTTTTATAAATACAAAGAGTGTTTGATAAATTGTAATTTAAAAATGTATTGGAAAGTAATTTTGGTTTAAATGTTATTTTAAAATAAATACGAATTTTACTATTTAAAAAAAGAAAAAAAAGAATAGACCTCAAACCTTCATTGGCGGCTTGAGCCTCGTCAACGAGCCAAGTCTAGCATTAGCCAACCTTGCTTGAGGTTGTTGGTCGCCATTTGGCCTTATTGATAGTTTGATTTGGTTTCACTGGCAACATCATGACGAGGGCATTTTCGAAAATAAAATTTGCTTTAACATGGCAATACTTTTGTTAAATTTCTCAATTTAAGCTTTCGCCTTAGACATAATTATAATAACAGAATTTTCAGATAATAATCAGATAAGCAAAAGCTCCAAATTACAATCAAGAAATGTGATCCTAAGCTTTGATACCAATTGTTGAAATATAATACGCGAAAATAATAGAATTTTACAATTTATGTCAATGCGAAATCACAAGAGAAATAAATGATAAATAATAATGACGTCAAATATTCACGTGATTTGGTCCTAGTATCGGTATTTAAATCTACGGGGAGAGCCAACAATAAACAATTCACCATAATCAGAGAATCGGTGTTTATAATTATTTACATGCTTAAGTATTTCTCACATCTAAATTTAAACCTAAATTCAAATTGTTTACAAATAAAAATATAATTTAAATGTAAATTTACTAGACAAATCACCCCTCATTCAAACCCAAGTATTACTCTTCTCATACGACTGAAAATTAAGAACGCGCGGCGTTCTTGAATTTTTCCTTTCTTCATACGGCAATTTGCTTCTTGTCAACTTCTGGCTTTGTGCATCTCTTATTGGCTTTAGCAGTTCCTCCTTAGGTTTCTTGGCTATATATATAAAGAGAGGGACCCACGGAAGGATAACTTCACTTGAAAAAGGACGTCTCTATCCCTAGAAGTTAAATAGATATAACAAAATATGTGAGCCTTTTTTTGTCTTGTAGTGGTGGGTGATGTCTTCCTTGCTTTCTTATGCAATGTCATAATAAGTTCAAGAAAGAAAAGCTTCCTGGTCCGATTTTTAATCCGCTTTGGGAAATCTTTCTCGACAAATTCGATTTAACAAATAGTTATTCAAATTCAAACTTGAGACATTAATTTAACATAAACCATGTTAATCACCTTACACAAGATAATGCTGCCATAACAAGTTTATTATTCATCCACACAATTATGATAGAGCTTGCAATGCAATATTAAATTTAGGTATGGAAAGAAGTTGGCTTGTAGTCGATCATGGCTGTCTTCTCCACATGGGGCGCGATCCGCTCATGGAATTCGAGGTGAGCAGGATGAACCACGTACGCTGCTGCTCCCTCGGCGTCCTCAAACGTTAGCTCGAAGACATGTGTGAAGCCTTCATGCAAGTTGTCGATACTCACATCCTTTCCCCTAGTTTCACATGGATAAAACCAAGATAAGACATCTGAACAAACTGCTGAGGAACATTCCATGACAGATGCACCGAGACATGAGGGGAAAAGGGCGCAAGAGAATAGAAAGAAAAATGTAGAGATTAGGCAGGGAGGGAAGGATACATGTGCCAAGTTTTCAAGGATTCGATGAGGTTGACGAGATTGGAGTAATCCTTGATGAGTCGCTCGACGTGGTCAGGTGCGGTTTCCGCTTTGAACTTGATTAGCAACACACGCCTCATTAATCCCTTCGCTTCGTCCATTGTTTTTTCTTTTGGTTGGGACGCTTCCCCAATTGTTAGTTCCAACTATGGAGTTCAAAGACTGTCCACACTCCACTGTCCACGCTATCCCTTTATTTATAGTCGTTTTGGGCAGTTACACAAAACTCACCCGGACTTTGAGGGTTGTATACGTTTAACCTTTTATTTTTCAATGGTTATACATTAGCCCGAAACATTCATTGAGTTGTAGCCGTCAGTCCTCCATTATATTTTCTTAGCATGTGCAATTCACATGACTTTTAGAAGGTAAAATTGTATTTGCATCTCATTGTTTTTTAAGCTCTCTTTTACCTTTAATTATTATAAAACAATAAAGAGAATTATATCAATTTACACACACACACACACACATTTACATATATATATATATATATATATGTATAAAAAATGAATATATTAATAGAAGAAAAAGAAACACACCTTTTCATTTAAACCGACAAAAGCACCTTTATTCCATTAATACTCAATTAAGTAATAGATAAGATTATGGAAATTCACATACTTTTCATTCAAACTGAGGGTGGAAATTACCCCCAGACGTTTTTCTTTGAAGAGAATTGGTGGCAATCGTATTCTCAATTCTAATCATACTAACAAAAGTCTGCTACATGAAAGTTAATTAACGAAAACTGAGTTTGAGAACATCATTTCCTCGTATAATTTTTTAGATATTTCTATTGATCAGTCATTTTTGACATTGATTAACCATTTAAATATACATAATAAATAACCAATTTTTGTAATTCGTCCTTTTTTTTTTTTTGAGCTCCTTCCCTTTTATTTAACGCGTGTTTATTCTTTTTTTTTTTCGGAAAACTCCAAATAAAGCCCGAAGTGTCCTCATTTTCTCAAATAAGAGTTTGAGTGGATTTTGTTTCAAATAAGAGACTGAAGTCCCCCTATCAGTCTCAAAGAAGGGCATAAGGTGGTTATGGCCATTTCAAATAAGGGCCTAGCCTTGTCGGCTTACCGATCGGATAAAAGTTCTGGTCGATTAGGGTATTTCTGTCCAAATAAAAATTAAATTAAATTATATTATAAATTAAAATATTTTAAAAAGAAGAAAAAAGAGAGTAAACATAGGCGGGAGGGATGGCCGCCATTCCATCTTAATGTAGTCAATCAACCAAACTTTGTACTTTGCAATTATTTTTATCTTGATAAATCTTAATGTATTGAGCTAATAATAAAATTGTCTATCCTCATATAAGAAGTGATTTATTAAAAATGTGTTGTTTTTCTTTGTTTAAATTGTGTTCATGTAGTTGTTCACAAAGCCCTTGATATAGATAGTACTAAAGTGCAAATTGACTGATAATCATATTGAGCATGGTGTTTGTCATATTCAAAGCCAGATATAAATGCTAGTGGAGGAATATCTATTATAAAACATACAATATGATCGTGAAAAATGAACCAATCTATTGTAAAGTTTATGATGAAGCATTATAAGTGGTTAAAATTAGGTAAGGCAAGCTATCCAAAGTGTCATAAAATTTATAATGTAACTTGCTTATTTGCAAAAAGTGAGAAGAGTAATATATCGACAAAAATAAGAGAATTGCAGTCATAATTGAAGTTGAAGTTGAAGTTCTTATGCTGTAGGCTTCCCATTACATCAATCATCTTTTACCTCATTAATTATTTAGGCTGTATACATGACAAGAAAATCACCACAAGAGAAAATAAATATTACCGATTGCATACTTTCGAATTCAAAATAAAAAGGCAAAAAGAAAAATTCTAACCGATAACTCTAAAAAGTCACGCTAGCATATACTAATTAGATTTTGCCATGAAGGGTAATGATATAATATTTTCTCAATTTCATATTGAAAAAGAGAATTATCCCATGATTCCAAGAAGATCACTTCAATGAAATGCAATTCAGCTCCCCAATTTTGTGTTAAGAAAACAGTTTGTTGAAATATTAAATATATCTTTTAGTGTTTTCTCAAAATGACAGTTATTTTGGGTTAGGTGAAAAGGTGGATAGTGTGGAATTGAGAAGAGAATATAAAAAATCATTTGCAAATTTTTGGCGAAGCAGCATTCACCAATTTACTATTCAAACCCTTTTCATATTATTATAAATAGGTATAGATGATGTATTGAGTTAGGACCGCATCAGGTTCCTATTGGCTAGGTCATCCCCTTTTAGGTTAAAATATTGGATAGATCTTTTCAATAATCAAAGCATATTAGGTCAAGCTAAGTATTTTGAGACCATGCTAGGATATGCTAGATTTTCCTCTTTTTACTCTATAGATCTTTTCAACGCTTAAAGCAGATTAGACTCTTTGGCATGTCCTTATTAAGCACCGATACTCTCCGAGAGTCTTTATATTGTGTCAAACATTTTGACACATGTCCAATACTCTCGGACACTCTCGAACAGACTCTACCACTCAATCAATACGTGTTGGAAAATCCGACACTTAGTTAACTTTTTCGACACTCTTCGATAATCAAGTTGGAATTCTAATATACGATTTTCTGACATGTGATTCCGATATAAGAGATCAATTTTAAAAATATTCAATAAATATTGGGTCTATATATATATATATATATATATATAATATAAATAATAAATGAAGAAAGAGGAAAAATGTAAATTTTTATTCTCTTTCGATTTTCACTTTCTGTAACATACAATTTACCTATGATCCGCGCGATACGACGGTTGAAATTCACCAGACTCGCGTGCCCTGGATCTACGGAAGTATCGGTCCAAAAATTACCCCCCAAATTTTGCCCATAACACGTGCGAGGTTGCCTGCATGGGCTTTGCCACACGAGAAAGCTTGCTGCCGTTCAGATAAAATAGCAGGTGAAGAAGGGGTTGTGGCTCCTTTATGCAATTTGGGTGTGCCGTCTCTTTCGTCCAGCTATCCCCCATTTCCTTATTGAATTGCCTTTGATCCATTACGTAATCACGTGATGGGGTTTTGCATGGTTTTCGCTCTCTCCTCGCTAGACCTAAAACGTGATCAAGGGCACAAACGCCGGGATTAAAGAATTGTGAGGGAATTTACCTTCTTTTTTCCGCAATGTAGTTGGCTTAACACTTGGAAAGTTAGCTTTTAGTCTTTTCTAATCCAAGGCAGATCCTAGGAGGAGCTTTGAGTGCTCCCACTTTGATTAGAGTTGGCAAATGAGTGGGTGTCTCTCTCTTGTTTAGATTTCATTGACCCCTGTCTAAGCACGACAGAGGTCGCTGTACCGCCACCTTCACCTAACAAGAGCCGCCGCACCAGACCCTTGAAGATGGTTGGGTGGCCATCCTCTCTCTCTCTCTTCCGATAGTGTTCATTGATGTGACGCTGTAGTTTTGTTACCATATCGCCACCACTTATTCGTTTTGTGCTCCATCAACAATCCCTTGTCAACAATTTCACTGGGTTACTATAGAGATCGGCAGAAGAATTGCGTTCACACAAATTGAAGGAGTAATAGGACTTGATTGTATAATTAAAGACTTGAAAAGGATTTGATCGTGCAGACGGTGAAATTCAAGAAACAAAAACTGTCCTCGACCCAACAGGAATCTTGTTGAATTTTTTTTTTTTTTCTGTAAAAATGATCCATTTAGCTTTACTCTAAGAGGGTCCGACATTCCTTCAAAACAAAAAAGGATGTTCAAAATTCGCGTGGAACGTTGACCGATATCATCACCCCGTAATTTGCCTTCTCTTGCACGACAACATAAGGAAGCGTAATTACCAAGCGTTAGCGGGACTCGCTTTTTCTAGTTCACTCTTCTGATCACATCTGGGACAGAGGAAAAAAAAAACTTGGAATAAGAAACAAATGGGGAAAAGTGCCAAAAAGTCCTAAACCTTTTGGTTTTGTGCGATTTAGTCCTAAACCTTTTTTGGTGCCGATTTAGTTCTAAACCTTTTACGTTGTGCCAATTAAGTCATTTCCGGCCAATTTTGACCAGATTTTGCTGATTTGGGCGCCGATGCCGGCGACGTGGCCCGATTGGCGCTGATGTGTATAATTTTTAATAGTATTTTATTTTTTTGAATTTTTTTATTTTTTTTTTTTTTTTTATTTTTATTTTTATTCTTTTCTTTATTCTTTTATTTTTATTTTTATTTTTCTGCTCATCTTCTTCCTCCAGCCCGGTCACTGAGCTCGGCGACCGCCGAGGCGACGGCCGGCGAGGTCTCGACCTCGCCGACCACCTCGCCGCGGGGCCGCGAGGGCGGCCTCGCGCCGGGCGGGCGAGGCTCGCCCTCGCCGGATCCGGCGAGGCTCGATCCTCGCCGATCCGGCGTGAGGAGGAGCCGGCGGGGCTCACCCTCGCCGAGATCCGGCGAGGGCGAGCCTCGCCGCCCAGCCTCGAGGGCGGCCTCGTGCCGGTGGGCGAGGCTCGCCCTCATCGGATCCGGCGAGGGTCGAGCCTCGCCCAAGGCCGGCGAGGTTCGACCTCGCCGGATCTCGGTGCGAGGAGGAGCCGGCGGGGTCGCCCTCGCCGGCCGTGGGTGAGGCTCGACCCTCGCCCACCGCCCGGCTCGACCTCGCCGAGATCCGGCGCGAGGAGGAGCCGGCGGGCTCGCCCTCGCCGCCCAGCCTCGAGGGCGGCCACTGGCGAGGTGGCGGTCGCCGAGCTCCGGCGACCGGCTGGAGGAAGAAGATGAGCAGAAAAAAAGAGAAACGAATAAAAATTAAAAGAGAGAAATATTTTAAAAATAAAAAATATTAAAAAATTATTAAAAATTGTACACGCGCGCCGATCAAAGCCACGTCAAATCCCGGCGTCTAGTCAAAAAAAATCCGGCCAAAATTGGCCGGAAAGAACTAAATTGACACAACGCAAAAATGTTTAGGACTAAATCGGCACCAAAAAAAGGTTTAGGACTAAATTGGCACAAAACCAAAAGGTTTAGGACTTTTTTGGCACTTCTCCCGAAACAAATGCAAGAGAAGAAAAAGAAAAGACAATTATCTAGGTATTCTAAACCATGGGTCGGCCAAAAGATAATATAGTGGGGGACCAGTATATCTCGGTAGCAACTTAGATCAAAATAATGTACACTGAAGAGTCATTTTCCTTGTTAGGATCACCTTTGACATATAGAATGAATGCAGAGGATACTTCAGTCTCCAGGCATACACCCAAATTCAATGTGTCTTCACTACAACATATCTGCCTTACATTTTTGTTTTTATTTCGCTCCATTTGATAATCGTTGGGCCATGCCTATGTCTTGAACTCAAGATTAGGAGCGGTGCGTGAAATCTAATTGATGGGGGATGGACACATATATTCCTAAGGGATAATATTGACTATTTTATCATATTAGCAGGTTTAACTAAAAAAATTATGTTAATAGGTGAAGGGAGATTACATAAATATGAAGAGTATATAAAACTCTTTGTGTCGAGTAATGTGAGATAATATTTCAATAGGTTACCTAACTTGAAACTCTACGAATAGAAAAAAAAAAAAATTATCGAAACAAGCCAATCATTAACACACTTGCTCATCCTAGAAAATCGTGGGTTCACCTCATCTTACCGGGTTACATCACCTCGAATCACAGAGAGGAAACAATAGTCAAAGAGTTGCTCAATAATCCACTTTATTCATCCTAAACTATGGGTCCACCTAGGGAAATAATTTAAAGAGTTGGTTCATGACAGACTCTACTTATCCTAAGAAAAATGTGGGTTCACCTAGACTAGACATGTGCATACATGGATGTGTACCACACATAGCTTGCGGACCTATATATATACTTGGATTTTCTATAGGCTTCGAAGATTCAAAGTCCTAGATACTATGGTGTACGTGGACCAATAATTGTTACTAAGCTCCAAATAATTTGGTAGCAAAACAACTGGTTCAGAAATCAACAGGTGTATGGATTGTACATGCACTTGCAAGCTGGCATATATGAAAAAATGGAGATAATTGCCCCAAATAAGAAGAAGAGATGATGTAAGAGCTAAAGCACATGTATAAAGCATCAACAAGTGCATTTATGCAAAATTTGTTTTATTTGAGGAGAATGAAATCAGGTTGGAACTGTGATATCTAAGTCACTTGATCCAATGGTTGTCAACCCTTGCTAAGACATGAGGGCTATTAGATTTGATTTTTATTTTGTCATTCGTCAAACTTTGTCACAGAAATACAAATGGGAGTAACAAAGAAATATGAAAGTTAAGGTAGGGCAACTCAATTTCAACGCGTTAATGCAGCAGAGTTTTGGAGTAGTTGTCGCGACCTAAATTTTCGAGGGTGAATTACCTAAAGAAGGCTAATGGATTACTAAGTCCGAAGACTTGGCACGGACCTTCCCAAGTCCTACCAATCGCGACTTGATATTAATATATTCAAACATGCAATTATACTCAATTTGGAGCCGCCACTAACCAATTAGGGCTGGTTAGAAACCCAAGTAAAGTATGGGAGAATACTTTACTATTGCGAACTAGAGATTCAGTAGGTTCGGGGACATGGTTACGCTAAATTAGTCTAACGCCATTTCGGTACATTTTATTTTAATTTCAAAAATATTTTGCAGGCAATGTTGATTAATTTTAACCTAAGCTACTAACATGCAAATGGTGGTCATGCGAGTGCACAATCAATAAAGTAACATTCAATAAAATAAAAATGCATGCCCTAAACATGATTTCTAAATGACATGACACCTAATTTTTATTATTATGCAATCTTAATCTAACTTAATATACATGAATTTATTTTAATGATATGTGAGATGTAATTCATATGGTAAGACTTAAACTTATCACTATATGTATGCAATCTAATTTATATAATCCTAAATATGCATGTGCTACGTGATATGAGATGAATGACATGGTATTTCTACATGCATGCTCTTTTGTGATTTTTTTATGATGATTCATTTTTTAATGCATACATGCAACCTATGCTAAATAATGATGATATGAGATTATTATGAATTAACCTATTAACTAACCAAGAAAATGATCTTTTATTTTTATTTTTTAATGACATAATGTTTTTATTGAAAAGAAAGTAACTTAATGGTGCAATGATCATCTTTTAACATTTTCCTTTTTATTAAAAAAAAGAAACTATAAATCATATTGCATGCATAACATTTTTTTTCTCTTTTGTTTTACTAAATGAAAATTGACTTAATCTAAAAATATCTAGGTGTGTTGCTTTAATATGAAATGTGTATGGACCTAAGTACTTAAGTTCTAGATATGACAATATTTTATTAATAAACAAATTCTAGTTGAACCTATTATGCAAATTAACTAACATGTACCTAATATTTTTTTGATTTTTTTATTGAAATTCGAAATTAATAAAGAATAATTAAACTATCTAAAGTGAATAACATTCTAATTTATTTTAAGAATCAATTTAACTTGAACTATATCTTATCCTAAAAGCTATAAAAAAAATGCCAACATTATTTAAAATTAGCCCTAACAAAAATCACCCATCTAAAAGTATAATCTAAAAATTATAATCCTATAAATGCAATTCTAATTTACTAACCCTAAAAATACCGTCCTAATTTACTAGACCTAAATGCTCTAATGCAATATTTAGCTTTTTATGCACTTTTTTGATTTTTTGATTTATTTTCATTTCATCTTTCCAAGCAAGTAATTATTTTAAAAAGAATGAAGATAAGAATTAAAATAACCGAAAAAATAATCCGTTGTCTCACGGATTAAATTAACAATTACTTTAACTCTAATATGATTTAACAATTGAAATGCTATCCAAATTCCTAAAAATTAAAGTAATTAAAAAAATGACCCGACGTCTTATGGGTCAAATTAATAATTACCTTAATTTGGGATAAAACTCCTAATGTCTACAAGGTCTACAAATATTAACATACAATACTACAATTCAAATAATTAAACTTAAAAAATAAGCTAACATGAAATAAGTAAAAAATAAAAATATACTACCTAATTTCCTTTTCTTTTCCTGCTTTCTTCACCCACGGCTGAGCGGCTTCGGTGGATCACCGAGGGTTGGGTCGTCGGCGTTCAGAGCTTCGGCAAAGACCAACAACGGGCTGATAGGCGGCGAGCAGTGGCGTCGCGAGGAGCAGCAGCAGGCAGCTTCACTTGGGCTCGGGCTCGGGCAGAGAGCGGAGCAGAGAGCTATGCGGAGGCGGGCGTCAGGCACGGCTGGCTTCGGGCTGTGGGTGGAGCGGCTCGACTCGAGCGACAGGGGGCTGCTGGTACTCGGGCAATCAGGGGCGCAGCAGCAGCGGAGGTGCGGCGAACCGGCTCGGGATCTGCTGGGTCGCGGGTTGCAGACAAGTTGGGGGCGAGTCGGCGTTCTGGCGCGGCAGATCGAGCTCCGAGCAGGTGCGGGGACTGAGCAGAGGGTGGCGCGGTGCGGTGTCCGGCGGGGAGGTGGTTTGCTGTGATTCGTTGATGTAGGGCTTCGGGGACAAGCGGTGGTGCAGACGCGGCGAGAGGGAGGCGCAGCAGTGCGAGCGCGGCTGCGCGGGCACGATCGTCGGAGGCGGCGGGCGGAGGCGTCGGCACAGGGGTGCGGTGGCGCGGCTGGGTGAACCTGATGGCGAAGGTGTGAGCACGGTGGTCGCGGCAACGGGAGGCACAATGAGCAGCAATAGAGTCAGGCGACGGAGGCGAGGACCTCTCGGAGAAGAAGCACAGTGACTTTTTTTCTTTCTCTCTCCTCAAGTCTCTCTCACCCGTCACTTTCACTCTGCTCTCTTTCTGCACCTTTTTTTTTTTTGACTTTTCTTCTTTTTCCTTCAAGAAACGAAGCCCATTTTTCTGTTTTCACCTTTTTGGCTTTTCTCTTTTTTTTTACTACGAAGAGAAAACCCCCCACACTTTTCTTCTTTTTCTCTTCACTTTTCTATTTTTTCCTTTGACGAAAGAGAAACCACCCCCTCCCCCTCGGTTCTGAAGCCTCGCATTTTATAGTGAAAACGTTCAAAGTTGTTTTTGCAGGCGAGATATTCACTCAACGACTCCAACAACAAAGTGGCCCCAAAATCACACGGTTGAGTTTTTGAATTTAAAATTATTTTTAAAAAAATTTCCCTTTTATAAAAAATTATCTTCTAATTTTATTTTCTAAATTTAAATGAGGTGTCAACAGTAGTATATGATAAAAAAGAAACAAAGTCTCGTCACTTACCCTGAACGGAGTATTTAGGTTATTATTCAACAAAGAGCCTTCTTAGAGCCTTCTTACTTGTTCCAAGCAACTCAAGCACCTGGAAGAGGACATTACATTACATTTCATATTATATGGAATAAATTGACCTTTTATTGTATATCGATAGAATATAAAAGGATCATATCATCTTAAATAGTAATTTAGAATTTGATTATGGCCCATGTACGATTTGTGTAGTGTTAATTATGGATTAGCGTTAGAATCCTTAATTATCCCTCCATTTGAGAGTGGTAAGCTCAGACCGTGCCTCACTGGGAAAAGCTTGACCGACCTAGTCCGTGCCCCTCACTCCTAACTAGTGTTAGGAACTGAACCGGTTTCTGTCCATATCATAACGATTGCCATGCGATGTAATTTTGTTCAATAGCCATTTCTTATCCCTCACCAGTAGGGTTGAAGGAACTAAATCGAACTGACCATAGGAACTGAACCGGTTTCAAGTTCCCGTGGTTATCAGCCTAGGTCTTGATTCTAAAAGAGGTGGAATTGGCTGGAACCGGTACCGTGTGGTTAGGATCCTAGTTTCTGGGTAAAAATTGAACTGGGAACTGAGCAGTTGGACCGGAAACCTTACTACATAATGTGTGTTTTGAACTTTTATTATTCTAGATGTTATATTCTTATTCGTGTTGATGTTCTTGTTTCGTTGCATCTTAAAAACAGGAGGTTTAAAAGACTGCTTCAACCTTCGTTTGAAGAGCCTCGACAGCCACCAAAAACCCTGCTGTTCCGGGATCGGTCTTGTATAGGTTCAGGGCCATGATGCATCGTTGCTTTTCGGTGGAGCTGTCTTTCAATCTTTAATTTCCATCAAGCGAGCCCGATACATGGAGGTTGATGGGGATGTTGTCTATTTGGATGTTCATCTTCCAACTTTATGTCTCAAAGTTAGATTACCATCTAATGCATATGGAACTGCTAGTGCCACCCTTCTTATACCATTTAGTATACATTTGGATGTTTGGTAATTTTACGGCATGGAAAGGTGAGAACTAAACTGAAAACTTATTGGGCCATGGTAAGGTAGTGGCGCCCTTGGTTCTTTATGGTTGGTATGGTCTTGTTCTCGGTTCTGCCTTGGACTCGTTACTGTGCATTCACTTTCATCTTACTAAACGAAAATAAGAAGAAAAAAGTGAAACAAAGGAAAAAAAAAGGAAATTGGCCAGCAACTTGGATAGACCCTAGAATATTAAAAGGGTAGGTTTCAGGTTTTGGGTATGCAGGTATTTTTAGTTTTCAAAAAATAGGAAACTGGATATGATAAGGTAGATTCCAGATGAAACCTAGATTAATCCTGAAAGTGCTCACTCTTACTCACTATAAATAAGTCTAAATCATTCGTTCGAGGAGGAGAATTTGCAATAGACGAGGCTTCAATATATGGTGTTTCCTTTTTTCTTTGTGCCTTCTATGTCATTTTCCTTACTTGCCATCTATGGCCTTTAAGACTCACAAGCTGCATTTTTTAAATGCAAAAGACTTTAACTAGAAGGGTTTTTTTTTTTCTAAATACAAAGAGTGTTTGGTAAAGTGTAATTTAAAAATGTATTGAGAAGTAATTTTACTTTAAATGTTAATTTAAAATAAATGAGACTTTTACTATTCTTTTTTAAAAAAAAGAATAAACCTCAAACCTTCATTGGTGGCCTGAGCCTTGTCGATGAGCTAGGTCTGGCATTAGCCAACCTTGCTTGAGGTTGCCAGTCGCCATTTGGCCTTGTTGACAGTTTGATTTGGTTTCACTAGCAACATTGTGACAAGGGCATTTTTGAAAATGAAATCCGCTTTAACATGGCAATACTTTTGTTAAGCTTCTCAATTTAAGCTTTTGCCTAAGATTTAATTACAATAATAGGATTTCTAAATAATAATCAGATAAGAAAAAACCCCAAATCACAATTGAGAAATCTGATCCCAAGCTTTGATACCAATTATTGAAATATAATACACGGAAACGACATGATTTTACAATTTACATCAACGCAAAATCATTAGAGAAATAAACAAGGAATAATAAGGGCGTCAGACATTTATGTGGTCCTTTCGAGTATTGGTATCAAAATCCAAGGAGAGAGCCAGCATCAAATAATTTAATGCCATAACAAGCTTATTATTCATCCACACAATTATGATAGAGCTTGCAACACAATATTAAATTCAGGTATGGAAAGAAGTCAGCTTGTAGTCGATCATGGCTGTCTTCTCCACATGGGGCCCGATCCGCTCATGGAATTCGAGGTGAGCAGGATGAACCACCCCTTTTCATTTAAACCGACAAAAACACCTTTATTCCATTAATACTCAATTAAGTGATAAATAAGACTATGGAAATTCACATACTTGTCATTCAAACTAAGGGTGGAAATTACCCCCAAACGTTTTCTCAATTCTAATCATACTCACAAAAGTTTGCTACATGAAAGTTAATTAATGAAAAATGAGTTTGAGAACATCATTTCCTTGTATAATTTTTTAGATATTTCTATTGATTAATCATTTTCGACATTGATTAACCATTTAGATATACATAATGAATAACCAATTTTTCTAATTTGTCCTTTTTCTTTTTGAGCTCCTTCCCTTTTTATTTAACTCGTGTTTATTATTTTTTAGGAAAACTCCAAATAAGAGTCCGAAATGTCCTCATTTTCTCAAATAAGGATTTTAGTGGACTTTATTTCAAATAAGAGCTTGAAGTTCCTATATTAGTCTCAAAGAATGGCATAAAGTGGTTATGGACATTTCAAATAAGGGCCTAGCCTCGCCAGCTTACCGATCGACAAAAAATTTCGGTCGATCAAGGTACTTCCGTCCAAATACAAATTAAATTATAAATTAAAAAAAATTAATAAAGAAGAGAAAAAGAGTAAACACAGGCGGACGGATGGCCGCCATCCCATCTTAGTGTAGTCAATCAGCCAAACTTTGTACTTTGCAATTATTTTTATCTTGATTAATCTTAATGTATCGAGCTAATAATAAAATTGTCTATCCTTATGTAAAAAGTGATTTATTAAAAATGTGTTGTTTTTCTTTGTTTAAATTGTGTTAATGTAATTGTTCACAAAGGCCTTGATATAGATAGTACTAAAGTGCAAATTGACTCATAATCATATTGAGCATGATGTTTGTCATATTCAAAGCCAGTTATAAATGCTAGTGGAGGAATATCTATTATAAAACATACAATATGATCGTGCAAAATGAACAAATCTACTGTAAAGTTTATGATGAAGCATTATAAGTGGTTAAACTTAGGTAAGGCGAGCTATCCAAAGTGTTACAAAAGTTGTAATGTAACTTGCTTATTTGCAAAAAGTGAAATGAAGCATTATAAGTGGTTAAACTTAGGTAAGGTGAGCTATCCAAAGTGTTACAAAAGTTGCAATGTAACTTGCTTATTTGCAAAAAGTGAAAGAGTAATATACAAAAATAAGAGAATTGTAGTTATAATTGAAGTTGAAGTTCTTATGCTGTAGGCTTCCCATTACATCAATCACCTTTTACCTTGTTAATTATTCAGGCTGTATACATGACAAGAAAATCACCACAAGAGAAAATAAATATTACCGATTGCATACTTTCGAATTCAAAATAAAAAGGTAAAATGAAAAATTCTAATCGATAACTCTAAATAGTCACGCTAGCATATACTAATTAGATTTTTCCATGAACGGTAATGATATAATATTTTCTCATTTTCATATTGAAAAAGAGAAATGAACCCATGATTCCAAGAAGATCACTTCAATGAAATGCAATTCAGCTCCCCATTACGTGTTAAGAAAACAGTTTATTGAAATATTCAATATTTCTTTTAGTATTTTCTCAAAATAACAGTATTTTGGGTTAGGTGAAAAGTTGGATAGTGTGGAATTGAGAAGAGAATATAAAAAATCATTTGCAAATTTTTGGAGAAGCAGCATTCACCAATTTACTATTCAAACCCTTTTTCATCTTATTATAAATATGTATAGATGATGTATTGAGTTAGGACGGCATCTCATGTGTCGAATAATTCATTTGAATAATATTCGACTAGGCTACCATTGACTAGGTCATCCCCTTTTAGGTTAAATTATTGGATAGATATAGATTTTTTCAATGCATAAAGTGGATCAGACTTTTTGGTATGTCCCTATAAAGTATCAATACTCTCCGAGAGCTTTTGTATTTTGTCGGACATTTTGATATGTGTCCAATACTCTCGAACATTCTCGGACAGTCTCTGACACTCGATCGATACATATTATAAAATACAACATCTAGTTAACTTTCTTGACACTCTTCGACAATCAAGTCGGAATTCTGATATGTGATTTTTCGACACGTGATTCCAACACAAGATATCAATTTTAAACATATTCTATAAATGAGGGGTCAATTAAAAATAATAATAAAAGTAATAAATGAAGAAAGAAGAAAAACGCAATATTTTCTTCTCTTTTGACTATCACTTTCTGTGATATACAATTTACCTCTTAAGTTTTTTTCTCTTATCTTCCGACATATCGACACGCGAGTGTAAAATATGAATTGCTTGTATTT
This sequence comes from Eucalyptus grandis, assembly GCF_016545825.1. Taxonomy (NCBI): domain Eukaryota; kingdom Viridiplantae; phylum Streptophyta; class Magnoliopsida; order Myrtales; family Myrtaceae; genus Eucalyptus; species Eucalyptus grandis. The sequence goes on along the minus strand of NC_052622.1, from coordinate 45,478,156 downwards.
TTTTTTTTTCAAGTTTTATGGATTATTGGAATGGAATTGAATTTGTTAAATTGAAATAGTCAATGTTATTAATAAATATGGATTAATGTTTTAGTGTAAATTAATTCTAGGATTATTATTATTATTTATTTGTGAATTTAAATCTAATTAATTTGATTTCATAAATATATAAAAATATGTATATAAAAAAAATACATTTAGTATACAATGTGTTCTAATGTGTCGGAATTTTTTTATTATTATAGAAATGACGTGTTAGTGTGTCGCATATCGATGCTAGTTAAGTCTCCCTAATAAAAGTATTGCTCACGTCACGGTCATTAAGGCCCAAAGGCCTTCGAAACACTTCGTAATTTTTGGAGCAAGAGACGTCCCAAAATGAAATCCTGCAATTTACGCGAATGTCCTTCACGAGGAGATGAGAGAAAAAAAAAAAGTAAAAAGAAGAAAACAGGACTTGGGCCCTTTTTCGTTTAGAAAACATTGGTGAATTTGGGCCCATGTGTATAAAGTTGCTTTAACCACTTCAGGGCACGCGGACCGCCATGCTGCTTCGCTCCGCCCGCGCATTGCTTCCCACCGCCAACCGCGCTTCTCGGTGGAGGCCGTGGCGGTGGAGAGCCCGTCGGAAACATAAACAATTATTGAAATATAATATGCGGAAATAATAGAATTTTACAATTTATGTCAACGTGAAATCACTAAAGAAATAAACGAGGAATTATAAGGACGTCGGATATTTATGTGATTCGTTCTAGTATCGGTATTTAAATCCATGGGAAGAGCCAGCAACAAACAATTCACCATAATCGGATAATCAGCTTTTATAATTATTTACACGCTCTGTAAGAAAGTGAGAAATAGATAGAGAATTTCTGTGTTGTTGTATATTCAATGTAACACAATTCGTGTATTTAATTACAAGTGATGAATCAATAAAAGGAAACTAGATATTCTCCTATTCTTCTAGTCCTAAAATAGACAAAGTTTACAATCAATTACAATATGATACGGTTTAGTGAATCATATCTTCCAACACTCCCCCTCAAGCTGGTGGTTTGTATATGTCCAAGACGCCAAGCTTGCTCAGAAGATATGCATGTTGTCTTTGACACAACGGTTTAGTGAACATGTCCGCAGGTTGCTCCGAGGTTCTGATTCCTCTTGTCTCGACAATTCCTTCTTGGATTTTTTCTTGGGTAAAGTGGCAATCAACCTCTATGTGCTTCGTCCTCTCATGTAATACAGGATTTGCAGCAAGCTTGAGTGTTGAATCATTGTCACAAAAGAGCATAGATGGTCCTTTAACTTATGTGCCAAGATCTAAGAGTAAACCCCTTAACCAAACTATTTCACAAACTGTCTTGGCCATGGATCGATACTCGGCTTCAGCTGAAGATAAAGACACGGTAGATTGCTTCTTTGTCTTCCATGAAAGCAATGACTCCCCAAACTTGATACAAAAGCCAGTGATGGATCTCCTGCTCATAGGACATGTAGCATAATCCAAATCGCAATAGGCTGTCATTTCCATGTTGCATCTTCGGGAAAGGAGAATCCCTAATCCTGGACATGTCTTTATGTATTTCACAACCTTTAAGGCTGCACTCATGTGAGATTGCTTTGGCTTGTGCATAAACTGACTGAGAGTCTGTACTGCATAGCAGATATCTGGTCTAGTCATGGTAAGATATATAAGCTTTCCTACAAGTCTCTGATATCCTAGCGGATCCTCTAGCAATGGATCATCAGAGGAAGATGATATACCAGCATCATAGTCAACAGAAGTCAGTTTGGCATTCTGCTCAATAGGAATAATCGCTGGTCTACAGCCTGACAGTCCTGTTTTTGATATAATTTCCATCACGAATTTCCGCTGACTAAGAGAGATTCCCTGATCTGAACGAGCTATCTCAATTCCTAAGAAAAACTTAGGTGGCTCTAAATCTTTAATATGAAATGTGGAATGTAGATACTCTTTAAGTCTTTTTACAGCAGAATCATCATTTCCCATGATTAGTATGTCATCTACATAAATCATCAAGTAAATAGATGATATACCTTTTGTCCAGGTGAATAGTGCATAATCATATTTGGACCGTTTGAAACCAGTAGCCATGAGTGCGTTGGTAAATTTGGCATACCATTGTCGAGAAGCCTGCTTTAGTCCATAGAGAGATTTGTGGAGATGACACACCTTAGACTCCCCCTGTCTCCGTAATCCTGGTGGAAGATCCATGTAGATTTCTTCATCCAGGTCACCATGCAGAAAAGCATTATGAACATCCATCTGATGTAACGGCCAGTCACGGAAAGCAGCAACCGATAAAAAGGAACGAACTGTCACATCCTTCGCTACTGGCGAAAAAGTTTCATGGTAGTCAAAACCTTATCGCTGTGTAAATCCTTTGGCCACCAATCGGGCCTTGTACCGTTCAACTGAACCATCTGCTTTGTATTTAATCTTGTACACCCATTTACACCAAATGGGTTTTCGATCAGCAGGTAAAGGTACAATATCCCAGGTGTGGTTTTCCATTAATGCATGTAATTCAGCTGCCATAGCATTTTGCCAACGAGAATCATCTCGTGCTTCATTATAGCTAGACGGTTCTCGTTCTTCAGAAATACGGCTTATACAACATAAATGTTCTGGTGATAGCCTATTGAATGAAACATAGGACGAGATAGGATAACGAGTACCTGATGACCTCGAGGAACCGCATATGTAGTCTTTGGTCCAAGTCGGTGGGCGAGTAATGTGACTAGGACGCCGGGACGGCTCATGTTGTATTGGCAGCTCATGTTGCATTGAAGGTGAGTCTTCATTAGGGCTTGCTTCTGAGATATCCAGTGATTGAACTGGTTCTGCTATGATATTTCCTATTGATTATGTTGGCTCTTCAGGAGGTTCTGTAATAGCATGACCCATAGGAGTCTCAATGGGTGTTGAAGGAGATACTTCACTTGATCTTGGAGGAGAAGTAATAATAAGAGTTCCTCCGGAAGGCAAATCATCTTCTAAGAATTCCTTATAAGCTGTCTTGGTATCTTCAGGAGAAGGAGTTATGGTATTGAAAGGAAAAATATCCTCATGAAAGACAACATCCCTGCTAACAATAAAGTCTCATGTGGATGGCATATAAATACGATATCCCTTCTTTAAGGCTGGATAACCCATAAAGATACATTGATGAGCACGAGGAGCCATCTTATCCTTATGTCCCACTGTAGTTACATAACATAGGCATCCAAAAATTCTAAGATGACTCAAATCTGGTTTCTTTCTATACAACAGCTCAAAAGGTGTCTTTCCTTTCAGAATGCGAGATGGCATGCGATTGATCAGATATGCTGCTGTGACCACACAATCTCCCCAAAAGTTTTCAAGAACAGATGCTTGAAACTTAAGAGCCCGAGCAACTTCTAAAAGGTGATGATGTTTTCTTTCTACTACACCATTTTGTTGTGGTGTATAAGTACATGAACTCTCATGCAATATTCCATTCAGGGAGAAACAAGAGGCACACTCATTATTGAAGAATTCTCTACCATTATCAGTTCTAACTCGATGGATTATTTTCCTGAATTGAGTCTTTGACAGGGATAGAAAAGTTCTCAGATGTGAAAGAACCTGATTTTTTGACTGCATGAGGAATATCCATGTGGCACGGGAGAAGTCATCCACAATTGTGAGAAAAAATCGGGATCCATCATGATTCAAGGTATGGTAGGGCCCCCAAACATCAGCATGTATTAAAGAAAAAATGTCATTTGCTTGAGAAGTGCTATGAGGAAAGGGAGCACGAGTTTGTTTTGCCATGGGGCAGATGGGACACTGAGGGCAAGGAAAATATGCACTATGACCCAATCTTTTATGATTAAGAAAATTCATATCATTGGCAGCAACATTACACAATGACTTATTGAGTTCAACATAAGGTAAATATTGTGGGAAATTTTCCCAAAAATACAGCCATTGATTGACTCTACCCAAGCCCATCAGTTTGCCAGTCGAAAGGGCCTGAAAGAAACAATTATCAGGATGGAATAGGATGCGGCATGAATTTTCTTCGCAAACTCAGGAAACTGATATCAGGTTGAAATGGAAATTAGGAACATATAGCACATTTCAAAGAGTAATGAGTGAGCTAAGATTCATAGTGCCAGACATGACTACTTGAGTAGTGTTTCCATTTGGGAGTTGTACTGATATGGGACAAGACAACTTTTTAACCTAAGAAAAGAAAGATTTATGGCAGACTATGTGGTCACTAGCACTTGAATCAATAATCCATGCATTCTGAGAAATTGCATTCATCAGACAATAGGATGTACCTGTAAAGCTCCCAATTTTATCATAAGCATCAATTTCTTCAATGCCTCCATAAGTTCCTGATATTGATCATGGGTGATTGATTTTCCCATTTGTTGACCCGACACCTGAAAAACTGAGGAAAATTTCCCCTTTTCTTTTTCTCCTGGTTTTCCATGTAATTTCCAGCAGTTTTCTATGGTATGGTGTGGTCGCTTGCAATAATCGCAATATAATTTACCTTTTCCTCTTGGCCCACCATTTTTTACAGCTGAGGAAGACCTGTTCATGGGCTGGAAGACTTGCGCCGAGGTTGGGCTGAATGAATTGGGCCCATTCGTATCCAATCGCTCGAGAAAGGGACCGCGCGGGCCGTCTGGCCCATTGAAGCTCATTCCACGCGAGCTGTCCGATCCACCGAAGCCAGATCCTCGCGGGCCGTTGGATTCATTCGAGCCCAAGATCAAACGCGAGCCGTCCGATTGATTAGTTTGATCTGGACTGTTGGAGAATCTTCGGATATCTCTAGGGTTCTCGTCGAGGAACCCTAGATCCGCCCCCGCCTCTCTTCCTCTCGCCGTGCTTTTCTGTGAGAAACGGGGATGGCCCCTTGTTGCCAAAATGATTCCTTCTCCTTCCCTTCCATGATCCGCCATTCGTTGCTGACTTTCCTCCTGAACAGTGAGTTGATAAATCCGACCAAGGCTCGGCATCGGCTCCATGGTAAGGATTTGGGAGCGAAACATCTGGTAAGCTTCATTGAGAATGAGGAGGAACCTCGTCGCCTTCTCCCTCTCCCTCATGCTTCTGTACTGCTGTTGTATCTGTTCGGGCCAGTCGAATTTCTCTTCGACGGCCTCTAATTTGTTTCACAGTGCCGAGAGTTTATTGTAAACCCCGGCCACTGTTGAGTTCCCTTGCTTCAGATCTGATATCTGCTATGTGAGATAAAAAATCTTTACTTGGTCGAGCTTTCCGTACATCTCCCTTATGCTTTCCCATAATTTTTGTGGGTCTTCTGTCGGCGGAAGTTCGGCCGCGACTTCGGTCGAGATGCAGTTTCCAATCCATGTTCTGACTAATTGGCTGCATCTCTTCCAAAGGCGCACCGATCTTTCGTTGGACGGAATAGGGAAAGTTCCGTCTATGAAAACTTATTTTCCCTTTGTGATCAGTGCACGCCGGAACTCGCGCAACCAGGTTGAGTAATTGTCGACACCCGTTAACTGTTGGCTGATGATTTTTAGTTCAGATCCTTCAGCATTTGTTGTATAAAGTGGGTCGCCGGGTTCCGGCCGACCACTGGCAGTAGGGAATTGATACGGAAAGAAACCCGGATAAGGATTTGCATTCTGACCCGACCCTATTGCAGGCCCCGCATTGTGAAAACCCAGGTAGGGATTTGTTCCCATACCCGGTCCAGTCGATCCGCCCGTCTGCTCCGCGTCGATGGTTGAGCTTGCCCCGTCATTGGTCGGTGGGCCTCCATCGGTTTGCACGTTGCCTTGGTAGCCCGACAATGATGCACTGGGGCTTGGTCCCTAATACCATGGATATGGTATCCACTGGTAAGGAGGCCTCGAGAAGGGCAACCCCAGATTGGCCTGAGCCTAGTTTTGCTGCCATTGCGTGTGTTGCGGATGCAACGTGATCTGACCCTGCTGCTGTCCTGATTCGGAAACCACAACAGAAGAGTCTTGGCTGCCGAGATTCTGTGGAGTAGTGTTCCCAGCAGACTGGTCGACTAGATTCGTGGTAAGGTCTTCTGGCTTTGTCATGGTAAATGGAAATTAATTCCTTCGGCAACTCTTTTGTAGGTTGAGTTCTTCTGAAAATAATTGAAGTTTTGATTCCTACGGCAACTCCTTTGAAGATTGAAGTTCCTTTATGAGGCAATCGAGCGGAAGCGAGAAAAGGTCGAACCCGCAGCTCGATACCATGTAAGAAAGTGAGAAACAGATAGAGAATTTCTGTGTTGTTGTATATTCAATGTAACACAATTCGTGTATTTAATTACAAGTGATGAATCAATAAAAGGAAACTAGATATTCTCCTATTCTTCTAGTCCTAAAATAGACAAAGTTTACAATCAATTACAATATGATACGATTTAGTGAATCATATCTTCCAACACGCTCAAGTATTTCTCATACCTAAATTTAAACCTAAATTTAAATTGTTTACAAATAAAAAATATAATTTAAATGTAAACTTACTAGACAAATCACCACTCATTCAAATCTCGTACGACTGAAAATCAAGAACGCGTGGCGTTCTTGAATTTTTCCTTTCTTCGTATGGCAATTTGCTTCTCGTCAGATTCTGGCCTTGTGCATCTCTTCTTGGCTTTAGCGGCTCTTCATTAGTTTTCTTGGCTATATATATAAAGAGAGGGACCCACGGAAGAATAACTTCTTCTTTTGTAAAAGGACCTCTCTATCCCTAAAAGTTAAATCGATATAATAAAATACGTGAGCCCTTTTTGGTCTTGTAGTGACGGTTGATATCTTCCTTGCTTTCTTTTGTACCGTCAAAATAAGTTCAAGAAAGAAAAACTTCTTGGTCTGATTTCTAATCCGCTTGGGAAATCTTTCTTAGTAAATTCGATTTAATAAATTGTTATTCAAACTCAAACTTGAGACATTAATTTAACATGAACCATATTAATCATCTTACACAAGATAATGCCATAACAAGCTTATTATTCATACACACAATAACGATAGAGCTTGCAATGCAACATTAAATTCAGGTATGGAAAGGAGTCGGCTTGTAGTCGATCACGACTATCTTCTCCACATGGGGCCAAGACCGCTCATGAAATTTGAGGTGAGCAGGATGAACCATGTATGCTGCTATTCCCTCGGCGTCCTCAAACATTAGCTCGAAGACATGCGTGAAGCCTTCATGCAAGTTCTCGATGCTCACATCCTTTCCCCTAGTTTCACATGGATAAAAGCAAAAATCAGGCATCTGAACAAACTGCTGAGAAACCATCCATGACAGATGCACCAAGACATGAGGGGAAAAGGGCACAAGAGAAGGGAAAGAAAAACGTAGAGCTTAGGTAGGGAGGGAAGGATACATGTGCCAAGTTTTCAAGGACTCGACGAGGATGACGAGATTGGATCCTTGATGAGGCGCTCGACGTGGTCAGGTGCAGTTTCCGCTTTGAACTTGAGTAGCAACACACGCCTCATGAATCCCTTCACTTCGTCCATTGTTTTTTCTTTTGATTAGGACGCTTCCCCGATTGTTAGTTCCAACTTTGGAGTTCAAAGCACTGTCCACGCTCCACTGTCCACGCTATGCCTTTATTTATAGTCGTTTCGGGTAGTTACACAAAACTCACCCGGACTTTGAGGACTGTACACGTTTAACCTTTTATTTTTCAATGGTTATACATTAACCCGAAATTTTCATTGAGTTGTAGCTGTCAGTCCTCCGTTATATTTTCTTAGCATGTGCAATTCACAAGACTTTTAGAAGGTAAAAGTGTATTTGCATCACATTGTTTTTTAAGGAAAGCTCTCTTTTACCTTTAATTATCATAAAAAATAAAGAATATTATATCAATTTACACATACATACATACATACATACATACATACATACATATATGTCAGAAAAAAATGAATATATTAATGGAAGAAAAAGAAACACACCTTTTCATTTAAACCGACAAAAACACCTTTATTCCATTAATACTCAATTGAGTAATAGATAAGATTATGGAAATTCACATACTTTTCATTCAAACTGAGGGTGGAAATTACCCCCAGATGTTTTTCTTTGAAGAGAATTGTGGCAATCGTATTCTCAATTCTAATCATACTCACAAAAGTTTGCTACATGAAAGTTAATTAACGAAAACTGAGTTTGAGAACATCATTTCCTTGTATAATTTTTTAGATATTTCTATTAATCAGTCATTTTCGACATTGATTAACCACTTAAATATAGATAATGAATAACCAATTTTGTAATTCGTCCTTTTTATTTTTGAGCTCCTTCCCTTTTTATTTAACTTGTGTTTATTCTTTTTCGGGCAAACTCCAAATAAGGCCCCGAAGTGTCCTTATTTTCTCAAATAAGGGTTTGAGTGGACTTTGTTTTCAAATAAGAGCCTGAAGTCTCCATATCAGTCTCAAAGAAAGGCATAAAGTGGTTATGGACATTTCAAATAAAGGCCTAGCCTCGCCAGCTTACCGATCGGCAAAAAATTCCGGTAGATCAAGGTATTTCCGTCCAAATACAAATTAAATTTAAATTAAAAATTAAAAATTTTAAAAAGAAGAGAAAAAGAGTAAACATAGGTAGAGGGATGGCCGCCATCCCATCTTAGTGTAGTTAATCAGCCAAACTTTGTACTTTGCAGTTATTTTTATCTTGATTAATCTTAATGTATCGAGCTAATAATAAAACTGTCTATCCTTATATAATAAGTGATTTATTAAAAATGTGTTGTTTTTCTTTGTTTAAATTGTGTTCATGTAATTGTTCACAAATGCCTTGATATAGATAGTACTATAGTGCAAATTGCCTCATAATCATATTGAGCATGGTGTTTGTCATATTCAAAGCCAGTTATAAATGCTAGTGGAGCAATATCTATTATAAAACATACAATATGATCGTGCAAAATGAACAAATCTACTGTAAAGTTTATGATGAAGCATTATAAGTGGTTAAACTTAGGTAAGGCGAGCTATCCAAAATGTTATAAAAGTTATAATTTAACTTGCTTATTTGCCAAAAGTGAAAAGAGTAATATATTGAGAAAAATAATAAAATTGTAGTTATGATTGAAGTTGAAGTTCTTATGCTGTAGACTTCTCATTACATCAATCTTCTTTTACCTTGTTAATTATTTAGGCTTTATACATGACAAGAAAATCACCACAAGAGAAAATAAATATCACCGATTGCATACTTTTGAATTCAAAATAAAAAGGTAAAAAGAAAAATTCTAACCGATAACTCTACAAAGTCACGCTTGTCATGAACGGTAATGATATAATATTTTATCATTTTCATATTGAAAAAGAGAAATGAACCCATGATTCCAAGAAGATCACTTCAATGAAATGCAATTGAGCTCTCCATTCTCTGTTAAGAAAACAATTTGTTGAAATATTCAATATATCTTTTAGTATTTTCTCAAAATAACAGTTATTTTGGGTTAGGTGAAAAGTAGGATAGTGTGGAATTGAGAAGAGGAAATAAAAAATCATTTGCAAATTTCTGGAGAAGTAGCATTCACCAATTTACTATTCAAACCCTTTTCATCTTATTATAAATAGTTATAGATGATATATTGAGTTAGGACCGCATCACATGTGTCAAACACATATCATGTATCGAATACTTCATTTCAATGATATGAGACTAGGCTCCCATTGACTAGGTCATCCCCTTTTACGTTAAATTATTGGATAGATCTTTTCAACAATCAAAGCACATTAGGTCTAGCTAAGTATTTTGAGACTATGCTGGCATATGCTAGGTTTTCTTCTTTTTACTCTATATCCTTTCAACGTTTAAAGTGGATCAGACTCTTTGGCATGTCCCTATAAAACATCGATACTCTTCGGGAGCCTTTGTATTGTGTCGGACATTTTGACACGTGTTAAATACTTTCGGATACTCTCGGACAATCTCTGATACTTGGTCAAATTCGACATCTAGTTAATTTTCTCTACACTCTTTAATAATCAAGTCAAATTCTGATATGCAATTTTTCGACACGTGATTCTGACACAAGAGATCAATTTTAAAAATATTAAATAAATGAGAGGTCAATATATATATTATATATGAAAATATATATAATAATAATAAAAACAATAAATGAAGAAAGAGGAAAAATGTAATATTTTCTTCTCTTTCGACTTTCACTTTCTGTGATATACAATTTACTTTCTAAGTTTGTTTCTCTTTTCTTCGACATATCTGACACGTGAGTGTAGAATGTGAATTGCTTGTTTTTTTCTTCAAGTTTTATGGATTATTGGAATGGAGTTGAATTTGTCAAATTAAAATAATGAATGATATTAATAATATGTGGATTAATGTTTTAGTGTAAATTCATTCTAGGCTTTTATTATTTATTTGTAAATTTAAATCAAATTAATTTGATTGAATTTATTATGTATTTATAAAAATATGTATATATAAAAACACATTTAGTATACAACGTGTTCTAACATGTCGGAATTCGTTTTTTTATTTATTTAAGAAATGACGTGTTGTGTTAGTATTTTCTCAAAATAACAGTTTTTTTTTGGGTTAGGTGAAAAGTAGGATAGTGTGGAATTGAGAAGAGAGAATAAAAAATCGTTTGCAAATTTCTCGAGAAGCGGCATTCACCAATTTACTATTCAAAACCTTTTCATCTTATTATAAATTGGTATAGATGATGTATTGAGTTAGGATGGCATCTCATGTGTTGAATACATCATTTCAACGATATGAGACTAGGTTCCTATTGGCTAGGTCATCCCCTTTTAAGTTAAATTATTGGATAGATCATTTCAATAATCAAAGCAAATTAGGTCTAGCTAAGTAATTTAAGACTATGCTAGCATATGCTAGGTTTTCCTCTTTTACTCTATAGATCTTTTCATTGCTTAAGTGGATCAGACTCTTTGCCATGTCCCCAGGAAATACCGATACTCTTCGAGAGCCTTTATATTGTGTCGGATATTTTGACACGTGCCCGAAACTCTCGGACACTCTCGGATAGTCTGTGACATTCAGTCAAATTCAACACCTAGTTAATTTTCTTGACACTCTCTAACAATCAAGTTGATATTCTGATATGCGATTTTTTGACAAGTGATTCCGACACGAGATCAATTTTCAACATATTCAATAAAATGAGGGGTCTATATATATATATATGAAAAAATATAAAAAAAATAATAAAAAATAATAAATGGAGAAAGAGGAAAACGTACCTTTCCGATTTTCACTCATTTTAGCGAAAGGTGCTTGAAGATGTTAATGCAAGAATAACTTCCATTGTCACATCTATAAGGCCTTTTTTCGCTCCATTGAATGGAGCTTCTCAGGAACCTACACAATGTACCTAAGGAATTTTTCGGTTGATAGCAGGTGCTCGATGTCTTAGGACTCAACTAGTTGCTCATAGAAGGCCAACATGTCTTGGTCTTGCATGGCTTCATATTCTTACAATTTAAATACTAGTCTAGCCTCAAACTTGTGATAGTATTAGTGATTATAACATGTGTCGCGACCAAAATTTCTGGTGTGAATCACCTAAGGTTTGGCTAATGGATTACTAAGCCTAACTTAGCTCGGGCTCTCCCAAGCCCATACCAATTCGTGACTTAGGTTCAAGTTTATAACATGCAAATGATTTTTTAATTAGGAGTCGCCACTAATTTATTTTTGGTGGGTCGATTAGAAATCCAAGTAGAGTAACGGGAGATTTACTTTACTCCTACGAACCAGAGATTATGAGTTCAGGGACTTGGTTACGCTAGATTTTTTTAACGCCTTTTCGATACCTTTCTCTTTTATTTCAAAGAAAATGTTTTGCAGGCAGCTTTGATTGATTTTAAATCTAATTCCCTAACATGTGAGGCGATTATGCGGGTGCGCAAACTACCAATTTAACACCCAAGTAAAGCAGTAAATAAATTGTAGGACTTACCTTAAAGTAACGAAAGCATCTGCATTGTTAAATTAAAATCCACATCAACAACCCTAGATATGATTTCTAATTAACACGCAATTTCTCTTTCTTTTTTTTTCTTTTGTTTTCACTTAATTAATAAAAATCATGCAATGTGCAATGCAATATAACTAAATGACCTAATTTTAATGACATGCAATTTCTAATTAAATAAACATAGCAATAATCACTAAATGACATGCATTTCATGAATCTAATTCTAAATGACATGCATATAATATTTTTGTATTTCTTATAAAAATTCGTAATTCAAAATTAGTAACAATAAAAATCTAACTAAAGTGAGATATTATCTATTTTAAGTTAGGAAATAGACTAATCTGAATCCTATCTTAACTTAGAAATTTATCTCGACATGCAATTTAATTCAAAGATACTATCTAACCTAGATACCCTCTAAAAGTGCATTCTAATATAATTAGAAAAGAATCTAACTATTCTATCATGCAATTCTATCTAGGAAATCAATTCTAATCTACATGATATGCAAATGCAATCTTTTTTGGGATAAATAAAGCGATTAAAAGATAAACACCAAATCATTCAAAATCATCAAAGATATCATACATCGTTCGAATCATGGAGCAATATCCAAATCAACTTGATTATTTCGCTAATAAAATCGATAAATTGATCTTAAACCTTAAAGATCAAAATATCAATTTAATTCCCGCTTGATTAATTATTTCATCTAAAGCCTTATAGATGGAATAAAAATCGTAGTGCGGTTGCGAATTAGGAATAAATCATAATTGAAAGTTATGTCTATCACTCATGGATATGAAACTAGATATAAATAGACATATATTAGGCAATAAAATATCCAAATATACGAGAGATGTGCATCTTACCTAATTTGATGATATTCTTCCCAAATTTGGACCAAGTGCAATCGGACCGAGATCGCGACCGGTTTTTTGACGGCGAACTGGGACGACGCTTCACGTAAGAGTCGTCATGGCAAGGAATGAGCTCGGTGGGGTTTAAGGAAACTTGCAAAACAGAAATTTCTTGAGCTGTAGAGAAGGCCGCCTGTGGCGTTTGTCCCAGCGTGGATCGTGCACAATTTTCCGAAGGATTTGCGTTCTTTTCTTTAGCTCTTGTTCTCCACGTTTCGCAATTCTCACTGAGTCTCACCCAGTTGACATCAGATTGATGATGGTGCGTTGTGGGTGATGGTGGGATCTCTCGGTAAAGAATGACCGTGGGCTCACGGTCAACGAACCTGCAAAAATAAGAACTTCGGGATCGACTTGGTTCGGATGCGAATGGGAACGGTGGCTTTACGGCTCGAACGGACAGCAACTCGTCGTTGGGCGTGGCACAGATCAAAGCAGCAACGGGTCGTCACGGGCTATTTGAACACCGCAGGGGCAGCAAAGGCGACACGCCAAGGATAGTCACGGTCGAGCAAGTTCGCATCCAAGGATAGAGATGATGACCAGCTATTGCGAAGACTCGGATTGAACAGCTGGTGATGAAGAGAGGTGACAAGCGTGTCCTCGATTGGCAGATCTCCAAGAGCCACCTCCCTCTTTGTTGTCTTTTATCCTCTGCAAGATCGCGTGATGGGTTTCCTTGACTTGGAATTCTCAACCTTGGTCGACAATTTTGATAGTAGGGAACAAAATCCACCCCTTGAACTCACGGTCTTCAACTTTTAACTTGGATGAGTCAACTTATCGATGACACTATGACGGTGCTTGCCAGTTGGAGATGCGAGCGATGGAGAGCAGTAGCAAAGACATGTCACGGCTACCGTTGGAGCACAGCGAGACCCGAGGGGACAATGTGAAGCCGCGACTGGCTACTTTGTTGCGAAGTTGCTAGAAGTGGTGAGAGGCAATCGCGTCGGAAGTGCGACCACTGGTCTGGTTGCGGAGAGGGCACTGGCGTGGAGAGTTGTCTCCGCTGAAAGCTGGCCGAGATCTCTCCCTCTCTCTTACGTGATTTCTTATTTCACCAATTTGTGGCCGTGTATTCTCAATTGTGTGGCCGTCTTTATCTTCTCCGTACGTGGCTCTTATATAGGTGAATAACTTTGATTTTCGTGGATTATTTCACTTCCTTTCTCAGCACACGCATGAAATCTCCTTTGATTATGAAATATTTCTTGTCTTGAGACATAGAATATATCGCTCAAAATACCCCCACGTGTGATATTCTTCTTGATATTTCATGCTTAAACTTCCAATCTTCTGTAATATATCGCCTAATGTGAATATATGAAATAATTACCGAATATTGGAAGAATAATTTGAAAATACTGAATTGTCAACTCGTAAAGGTGAAGCTCATCCGCCGCTGATCAAATGCAAAAAATGCAAATGCACCTAAATCTATATGTTATGCAATTAATTATTTTTTTCAGGGATAAAATTAACCCCTAATTTTTTAATGTAGTAAATAACTAAATGGGTCGCCAAAATTTAGGTGTCAACAACATGAATGCGTAATGTTCTGTTACGTAGATATGTGAATGGATGAGGTTACAGCAAGATATCAAGCTGTTAGCCGGTGACTATGCTGTTCTCCTCGACCTGATTGCTAAAGTTCGTGGGCTTAACAGCGCAGAGAAGTCCTTCGAAGATCTTCCATCTCAAATGAGAGGGGAGCATACCTACTGTTAAGATATGTCTCGAGTTTAAGCTCAATGTGAAAGTTTTGAATATTCCAAATTGGATATGTTGCGGACGTTCGAAATCGAGCAAAGAAGATTCGAAGATCAACTTCCTAAAATTCGAATCCGCGTTGGAGAATTTGGCCGTTGAAATAGGAAAGTCCAACTTTGACTTGGACTTGGATTTTGTTTAAAACATATAGAGATATGTTTTGGATAAAATTGTTTAAGATAGGAAACAAAATCCTATGAGAAGTCGGCAAAAGAATAGGGGTCTCACTTATTATATATAAACTTGCTGCTGTGGGTGGTAGGGGTTGATCATGAAGAATTGGTCTTGAAGTGCCGTCTCGTAGTCGAGTGCTTGGGAGGGATTTTCTTTGTCGTTTTTGTCCATAAATTGCATCCAAGAAGATTTAGTGTTTAAGCCAATTAAATCTTGTGGTAAGATTTGCGTGTAATTCTTTCATGAGATTGAGAGATTATTTCTTGAGGAATTTCGGGGTTAAACATTGCGTGCATTATTAGGTATAATTGGGGCTTGGGAAACACCAAGAGTGTTTGAGTGATTTACGTGTGTAATCTCCTTGTATCGCTTGATCTATAGTGAAATTCGTCGCTGCTCTCCCTGTGGATGTAAATCCGGTGTCCGATTTATTTTCTTCTTCTGTTTATATTATTATTTGATCGCTCGCCTTTCACAGCACCTATAATGCTCTCCTCCACAACTATGCCAAGAAGCAGCTGTCAAGCAAAGCTGAAGCCTTAATTGAGAAAATGTCCAATTGTGGTTTCTTGAAGAGCCCTCTTCCCTGTAACCACGTACTATCTACGTATGTGTCCAATGCACAATTGGAGAAGGTTCTTGAAGTGATTGAAAAGTTGAAACGGAGCACTTCACCGGACATAATCACCTATAATCTGTGGTTAACTAGCTGCAAGGAGCAACATGATGTTCCAACAGCTGAAAGAGTTTTCCTCAAGCTAAAGAAGGAAAAAATACCTCTGGACTGGTTTAGCTACAGTATTCTAACCAATCTCTATATAAAAATTCGAACTGGGAACCAAGAATTGAAGAGTTAGATTGGGAACTTTCTACGCAATGTGTGTTTTGAACTTTTTATTATTCTAGAGATTATATTCTTATTCATGTTGATGATCAAGTTTCGTTGCATCTTAAAAACAGGAGGTTTAAAAGACTGCTTCAACCTTCGTTCCGAGAGCTTCAACAGCCATCAAAAACCCTGCTGTTCCAGGATCGGCCTTGTATAGGTTCAAGGCCATGATGCATCGTTGCTTTTCGGTGGATCTTTCTTTCAATCTTTAATTTCCATCATGCGAGCCTGATAAATGGAGGTTGATCGGGATGTTGTCTATTTGGATGTTCATCTTCCAACCACGTCTCAAAGTTAGATTACCATCTAATGCATATGGAATTGCTAGGGCCACCCTTCTTATACCATTTAGCATACATTTGGGTGATCAGTAATTTATAGGATGAAAATGTGAGAACTAACCTAAAAACTTATTGGGTCACGGTTGATATAGCTAGTATAAGTACCTAGAGGGGGTGAATAGGTATAACGAGTAATTTCTAATGATAATCGCACAATACTAGACAATTGATAGAAATGAGACAACTTTTCCTCGTCAGTAAACAAACAACGATCAAAGTAAGACTGAGAATAGGGAAGAGAAAATTGAACACGAGGTTTATAGTGGTTCGGCTTATTTCAAGCCTACGTCCACTCTTCTGCACTGACAGCCCACTGGCTGGATTCCACTATGAACAAAGAGATATTACAGCACCGTTCTTCATTGATTTCTTGGTGTAGAAGATCTACCACACTCTCTCAAGGTATCACTAAGTATAAACTCTCTTTGTGTGTATAGTTTCGCTCAATATGAATTGACTAATAATCAAGGAGCTTCAGACTCTGGAATTTTTCTATCGAGCACCTACTTGAATAACTGAAACGTCTTCTTTTTATACTCCTTTATGCCATCATACCCGTTAGCACTTACCAAAGGAATTCTTCCAATCTTCCCGTTGGACAGAATCAATTAAGAAGGTCATTCGAGCTATTAAAGGAACATGTCGATAGCCCATCAATCATGTTCGCCCATACAATCAGGATCTTGGTTTCCAAAAATAGAACCTTCCAAGAATATTTCGTCAATCATCGGATCTTCAAACGATCTTGATTTCGAATAATTAATCCGTTGTATCAAATCCAGCCAAGAGATTTTCTCCAGTCGATAAGACCAAATCCTTAACCAAACACTTTAGCTCTGGATAGTCTTTGTCGCTAGATTAGAAACTGTCAATGAGAATAGTCTTGAATCTTGAGTCTTGTGTGCTGAGTCCGGTGATCCGAATGTCTTCGACTCAAAGTACAAGGGTCCGCACAGCTTCCATACTAGATCGATAGAAACGTTTTGTCACTTCAAAACACTCTAGAGAGATTTCTCCAACAATCTCCCCCTTTTTGATGGTGACAAAACTTTCCTGTAGATTTGAACAACTTTGACCTACAAAAACATTACTCAAGCAATATGGATATCTCATAAAGATTAATAACTCAACTATTCTGCATCCACAGAAAATAGGTTAGTCTTTCATGAGTAAAGCCATTCAATAACACTTGATATAAATGCAACAGTCAATTTCAAATCCACACACTCAAGTAAGTCAAATTCACCAAGTCCACCACACCCAAGTCATACTAAAAAATAAATATCCAAACAAACTAAAAATAAAAGCAGATTCAAAGTCAAAGTTTAGTTCAGTTCAAAGCTGGCAATTCTCCCCCTTTTTGTCATCATTAAAAAGGTGAGAAAGAGTCAAGTCTCGCTTGGGAACGCGCACAACTGAAATCTCCCATCGACTGTACGACGCCTTCCAGCTTCTTCAAGTCTTCCCTTAGACGAGCCACCTCTACTCCTTTGGCATTTGCTTGAATTTGATGAGCGAGGTCTTGCATTTGATCCGACAGGGTAACCGAATACGCTTGTCCAGCATTCTTCATGACTTGAATTTCACATTCCAAAGCATATATTTGACCCTGCATTTCCAGAAGAAGATCAAGGATACGACGAAAATCTGCGGTATTGTCCGTCTCGCGTGCTTTGGCATTTGCTCTATCGATGGAGTAAAGGCGACGATGGAACTTCTGTAATTGCGCAAATTTGGCGTTGAGGTGTCATGTCCTTCCTCAGGCATTTGAGAAGCTTGAATATCTTCTGGATTTGCTTGTGAGCGACTCACACCTTCACTGTGATCAGGATATGGTGTAGTCCTTCCTTGCTCATCATCTCCCCCTGTTTCTAAGGCCTCATTTGGGGAATAGTGATGGTCATGCTCAGTAGAATCTTGATTGCCTTTCTCTCCGCTTTATCTCGCAGACTTTTCTTTGACTTTGCTTCTTCTTCTTCTTCAACTTCTTTCTCCTCTTCTTCTTTTTCTTTCTCTTCTTTCTCCTCTGCTTCTCTATGTTCTTGTTCCTCAGCTTCTTTTCCTTTCTCCTGTCGTTCCATTGATTTAGATACAGAATGACTAAGTCTTTTCAATGCCAAGGTAGAGATAGTGAGTTCATCCTCTTCATCTTCATCCTCTAAGATTAGAGCTCTTTTCTTTTTGGATGGAGCACCCATGGGCTCCTTCCCTTTCCTTTCGACGCCTTGAAGAGACTGGATGAGATTTAACTGGAGTTTTCACTTTGAACTTCTCCATTGCCTTATCAAGCTCTTTCGGACGCATTTTTGTCAAGATTTTCAAACCCACCACCATTTTGTCGCATGGTCGAACACAAAGAGTCTGTGGAGGTTCAATGTTCAAGTGTCTGAAGATCTTAGTCACAAGACCTGAGTAAGGCAACTGGCCCTTATCCTTCACCATTGCTTTGTACATGCGGAAGAGAATGGTGTGAGGAAGAGAGAACTTCTTCCCTGAATTGATCGCGTACATCAATTTCGCTTCAGAATTAGACACGTCTGTCTTGGATGTTGATTTTGGCCTGAGACAGTTGATCACGATTTTGTGCAGTAAGATGTTGATGGCATGCATTCTTGTGGAGGTAACTCTTCCTTCTGTACTCCTGTCTTTGACAAGTTCCAGTGTGGCACGAGCGATTGAAACCTTGATCGGTTGATATCGACCTCTTTCAACTCCAATTATGTCTGCCAACATGTCCACATCTATCTCATAGTCTTGGTCTCGAACACTGAAGGATATTCTATTCGCATCTAAAAAGATGAGATTCGAATAGAAATATGCTGTCAATTGTGCATAGCCATCTGTGGCGTCAGAGCAAAATTGCTCTAGTTGAAGCAGATTGAACTTCTCATTCAAGTTCACATTGATGGCATCTAGAAAATCAAAATCAACGCTCCTGGGGTTTATCACCCCACGTTTCAACAATTTGAAGAACAGATCCTCCTGTTCCTTCGATTTGAACAGCTCCGTTCTTTTTCCCTTTACCTTCGCAGCAACACCCATCCTGGGTTGGAATTCACTAAACAGTTTATCATCGTCATTCCAGTCAGTCAAATTAAATCCCCCTATACGAGGGTCACTTGGAATGTTCGCAAGTGCTTCCTCAGCCTTTCCTTTGGGAGCAATTCCCAAATCCTCCATCCGTCGCAAAAAGACATACTCATTTCCATACCCTTTGTCTTTAAGGAAATCATCTACATAGTTCAGCGGTGTTCCTATGCTTTTCAAGGAACGATAGAGCTTATAAATAAAAGAGGGTTTTTGGACTCTTACAGGGTTTGCTTCCTCGATTATTTCTTCCTGTGGTAGATGATCCACACTCTGTGGGGGTAGATAATGGAGATTGACGTGGCTGAGAGTGAATCGGGCTCTGTTGCTGTCTCGGTAACTCTTCTTCCTCGGTGAGATCGAAATGGGTAGGACCCTCCCTCATTCTCCGTGGTCCCCTGCTTGCGATTCTTGAAGACCTTCTAGAATAAGACATCGTTTCTTGTCGTTGAAAGATTCCTTGACTCGCTTTCCCAAGAAAAGATGACAACTTTCTCGAAGATGAACACGAAATCGAGACAGGATTGTGAGGAGAATGCTTTTTAGGGTTTTGGAGTTAAGCGAAGAAGACAACTTACTGTATATAACCCAGTTAAAAACAAATCGTCACAAAGGAAAGTGAACAGTCGTTCCTTTTTAAAATGATAACTGCCTTTTTAAATAGAGGTTATCTTTTTGAAAAGACAAGATTCCGTTTTTCTTGGAAATTAAAGATAAATCAAATATAACTGAACAAATGATCGTACCTTTTCGAGATTGAATATTAAAACAACTTACAGTCTATGGCGGTGAATGATTGAGTCTGAGAGTCTGTGAGTCTCTAGACTTTGATTTCCTCAAGCTTCAAAATGTTGAGTCTGGAACGGATGAAATCAAATTGATTCTTCTCCAAAGACTTTGTGAATATATCCGCTAGTTGGCTCTTTGACTCAACAAATTGAATCGAGATTTCTCCATTTTGAACATGATCTCTAATGAAGTGATGGCGAATCTCTATATGCTTTGCTCTTGAGTGAATGATTGGATTTTTAGTAAGATTGATTGCGCTGGTGCTGTCACATCTAATCTTAGTGCATGAGTCTTCAATTCCAAAGTATTGTAGTTGTTGTTTTATCTACAGAATTTGCGAACAACAACTTCCAAGAGCTACATACTCTGCTTCTGTTGTAGAGAGAGCCATAGTGTTTTGTTTCCTTGAAAACCAAGACACTGTTCTGTTCCCAAGCAATTGGCAAGTTCCTGAGGTGCTCTTTCTATCAATTCTGCAACCAGCTAGATCATCGTGTGAATATCCAAGAAGACTAAAATCTCCCTTCTTAGGATACCAAAGACCGATGCTTGAAGATGAAGCAATGTATTTAATAATCCGTTTCACAAAGACCGAGATGAGATTCTCTTGGGTCTGATTGAAACCTAGCACGAGATGCACACACTCAACAAAATGTCGTCTAGAGGCGTAAGATAAAGAAGTGAACCGATGATACTCTTGTACAGCTTTTGATCAACTTTCTTCTCTTCTTCATCTTTGTCTATCTTCAAAGAACTTGACATTGGTATGTCGGTCTTCTTGCACTTTTCCAGTCCAAACCTTTTGACAAGATCATTAGCATATTTTTCTTGATGAATAAAAGTTCATTCCTTCAATTGTTTTACTTGAAGTTCAAGAAAGAAGGTTAACTCTCCCATCATACTCATTTCAAACTCATCCTACATAGACTTAGAGAATTTCTTACACAGACTTTCATTAGAGGATCCAAAAATAATATCATCCACATATATTTGAACAAGTAGAAAGCTTTTGTTTTCCTTTTTGATAAATAGAGTAGTATCTACTTTACCTTTGACAAAACCATTATGTATTAAAACTTACTTAGTCTGTCGTACCAAGCTCGAGGTGCTTGCTTTAAACCATACAAGGCCTTTTCGGTCCAAGACTGAGTCTGTTTATTTGGGTCTTCAAACCCTGGTGGTTGTTCCACATAAACTTCCTCATGGATAAATCCATTTAGGAAGGCACTTTTGACGTCCATTTGGAATAACCTGAAATTTTTATAACAAGCAAAAGCAAGCAATAATCGAATAGCTTCTAACCTTGCTATTGGAGCGTAGGTCTCATCATAGTCTATCCCCTCTTCTTGTGTATATCCCTTGGCCACGAGTCTTGCTTTGTTTCTTACGACTTTTCCTTTCTCGTTCATCTTGTTCCTGAAAACCCATTTAGCTCCAATAACAGATTTAC
This sequence comes from Eucalyptus grandis, assembly GCF_016545825.1. NCBI lineage: Eukaryota > Viridiplantae > Streptophyta > Magnoliopsida > Myrtales > Myrtaceae > Eucalyptus > Eucalyptus grandis. Next base: position 45,456,719 of record NC_052622.1, on the reverse strand, counting down.
CTTTTGGTTTAGGAGTCAATTCCCAGACATCATTGATACTGAATTGCCTGAGCTCTTCTTGCATAGCTTCAATCCAGCTTTCATCTGATAAAGCTTCTTCTATGCTTTTGGGTTCTATTTCAGAAACAAGTGCCACAGCACTAGACTCTTCACGCCTTTTGAGTGGACTTTGTTTCAAATAAGAGCCTGAAGTCCCCATATGAGTCTTAAAGAACGGCATAAAGTGGTTATGGACATTTCAAATAAGGGACTAGCCTCGCCAGCTTATCGATTGGCAAAATATTTCGGTCGATCATGGTATTTCCGTCCAAATACAAACTAAATTAAGTTAGATTATAAATTAAAAAAAATTTTAAAAAAAATGAAGAGAAAAAGAGTAAACACGGGCGGGAGGGATGGCCGCCATCCCATCTTAGTGTAGTCAATCAGCCAAACTTTGTACTTTGCAATTATTTTTATCTAGATAAATCTTAATGCTTCGAGCTAATAATAAAACTGTCTATCCTTATATAAGCAGTGATTTATTAAAAATGTGTTGTTTTTCTTTGTTTGAAATTGTGTTCATGTAATATTTCACAAAGGCCTTGATATAGATGGTACTAAAGTGCAGATTGACTCATAATCATATTGAGCATGGTGTTTGTCATATTCAAAGCCAGTTAAAAATGCTAGTGGAGAAATATCTATTATAAAAAATACAATATGATCGTGAAAAATGAACAAATCTATTGTAAAGTTTATGATGAAGCATTATAAGTGGTTAAACTTAGGTAAGGCGAGCTATCCAAAATGTTATGGAAGTTATAATGTAACTTGCTTATTTGCAAAAAGTGAGAAGAGTAATATATCGACAAAAATAAGAGAATTGTAGTTATGATTGAAGTTGAAAGTCTTATGCTGTAGGCTTCCCATTACATCAATCTTCTTTTACCTTGTTAATTATTCAGGCTGTATACATGACAAGAAAATCACCACAAGAGAAAATAAATATTACCGATTGCATACTTTCGAATTCAAAATAAAAAGGCAAAAAGAAAAATTCTAACCGATAACTCTACAAGGTCACGCTAGCATGTACTAATTAGATTTTTCCATGAATGGTAATGATATAATATTTTCTCTTTTTCGTATTGAAAAAGAGAAATGAACCCATGATTCCAAGAAGATCACTTCAATGAAATGCAATTCAGTTCCCCATTCCATGTTAAGGAAACAGTTTGTTGAAATATTCAATATATCTTTTAGTCTTTTCTCAAAATAACAGTTATTTTGGGTTTGGTGAAAAGTAGGATTGTGTGGAATTGAGAAGAGGAAATCAACAATCATTTGCAAATTTCTTGAGAAGCATCATTCACCAATTTACTATTCAAACCCTTTTCGTCTTATTATAAATAGGTATAGATGATGTATTGAGTTAGGACGGCATCTCATGTGTCAAATACATATTATATGTCGGATACTTCATTTCAATAATATGGGATTAGGCTCCCATTGACTAGGTCATCCCCTTTTAGGTTAAATTATTGGCAACAATCAAAGCACGTTAGGTTTAGCTAAGTATTTTGAGACTATGCTAGCATATGCTAGGTTTTCCTCTTTTTAATATATAGATCTTTTCAATGCTTAAAGAAGATCAAACTCTTTAGCATGTCCCTATCAAGCACCGATACTCTCCGAGAGTCTTTGTATTGTGTCGGTCATTTTGACACGTGTCCAATATTCTCGGACACTCTCAAACAGTCTCTAACACTCGATCAAAACGTGTTAGAAAATCCGACACCTAATTAACTTTTTCAATACTCTCCAATAATCAAGTCAGAATTCTGATATGCGATTTTCTGGCACGTGATTCCGACACAATAGATCAATTTTAAAAATATTCAATAAATAAAAGGTCAATACACACACACACACACACACACACACACACATAAAAGAACAATAATAAAAATAATAAATGGAGAAAGAGGAAAAACGTAATCTTTTATTCTCTTCCGACTTTCACTTTCTGTGATATACAATTTACCTCATAATTTTTTTTTCTTCTTCTCTTCCATCATATCTGACACTCAAGTGTAGAATGTGAATTGCTTTTTTTTTTCCTTCAAGTTTTATAGATTATTGGAATAGAGTTGAATTTATCAAATTGAAATAATGAATAAGTATTAATAAATTGTGGATTAATGTTTTAGTGTAAATTCATTCTAGGCTTTTATTATTATTTATTTATTTGTGAATTTAAATCAAATTAATTTGATTGAAATAATCATAAAAATGATAATTTATTATATATATATATATATATATATATATATATATATAAACACATTTGGTATACAACGTGTTCTAACATGTCAAAATTCTCACTTTTTTAGAAATGATGTGTTGACATGTCGTGTCGTGTCGCGTGTCGCGTGTTGATTTTACTTAAGTCTCCCTAATAAAAGTATTGCCCTCATCATGGTCCTTGTTGCCCAAAGGCCTTTGACACACTTCGTGATTTTTGGAGCACGAGACGTTCCAAAATGAAATCCTGCAATTTACGCGAATGTCCTTCACGAGGAGATGAGAGAAAAAAAAAGTTAAAAGAAGAAAACAAGACTTGGGCCCTTTTTCGTTTAGAAAACATTAGTGAATTTGGGCCCATGTATATAAAGTTGCTTTAACCACTTCAGGGCACGCGGACCGCCATGCTGCTTCGCCCCACCCGCGCGTTTCTTCCCACCGCCAACCGCCGCTTCTCGGTGGAGGCCGTGGCGGCGGAGAGCCCGTTGTCAGCCTTTGCCTCCGCCCCTGCGCCCACTTAAAAGTTATAATGTAACTTGCTTATTTGCAAAAAGTGAAAAGAGTAACATATCGAAAAAAATAAGAGAATTGTAGTTATAATTGAAGTTGAAGTTCTTATGCTATAAGCTTCCCATTACATCAAATCATCTTTTGCCTTGTTAATTATTCAGGTGTATACATGACAGGAAAATCACCACAAGAGAAAATAAATATTACCGATTGCAAATGTTCGAATTCAAAATAAAAAGGTAAAAAGAAAATTTCTAACCGATAACTCTAAAAAGTCACGCAAGCATACACTAATTAAATTTTTCCATGAACGATAATGATATAATATTTTCTCATTTTCATATTGAGAAAGAGAAATGAACCCATGATTCCAAGAAGATCACTTCAATGAAACGCAATTCAGCTCCCTATTCCGTGTTAAGAAAACATTTTGTTGAAATATTCAATATATCTTCTAGTATTTTCTCAAAATAACCGTTATTTTGGGTTAGGTGAAAAGTAGGATAGCATGGAATTAAGAAGAGAAATTGAAAAATCACTTGCAAATTTATTGAGAAGTAGCATTCACCAATTTACTATTCAAACCCTTTTTAACTTATTATAAATAGGCATAGATGATATATTGAGTTAGGGCGGTATCTCATGCGTCAAATACATATCATGTGTCGAATACTTCATCTCAATAATATGAGACTAGGCTCCAATTGACTAGGTCATCCCCTTTTAGGTTAAATTACTGGATAGATCTTTTCAAAAATCAAAGCGCATTAGGTCTAGCTAAGTATTTTGAGACTATGCTGCCATATGTTAGGTTTTCCTCTTTTTACTCTATAGATCTTTTCAATGCTTAAAGTGGATTAGACTCTTTGCCATATCCCTATGAAGCACCGACACTCTCCGAGAACGTTTGTATTTTGTCAGATACTTTGACATGTATCTAACATTTTTCAACACTCTCCGATACTTGATCAACGCGAATCGAAAAATTCAAAATGAGGTCAAGTTTCTCGACACTCTCCGTTGAAATTCTGATACGCGAGTTTCCGATATGTGATTTCGATACGTGAGATCAATTTTAAAAATATTTAATAAATTAGGGGTCAAATTGTATATGTATGAAAAAAAAAAACAATAATAAAAAGGAGAAAGAGTAAAACAGTCTTTTTTTTCCCTTTTCGACTTTCACTTTCTGTGATATACAATTCACCCATTAAGTTTTTTTCTCTTTTCTTTCGATATATCTGACACACAAGTGTAGAATGTGAATTGCTTATTTTTTTTTCCAAGTTTTATGGATTATTGGAATGGAGTTGAATTTATCAAATTGAAATAATGAATAATTTTAATAAATTGTGAATTAATAATTTTAGTGTAAATTCATTTCAGCCTTTTTTATTATTATTATTATTATTATTTATTTTTAATTTAAATCAAATTAAATTGATTGAAATAATCTATTTATAAAAAAAAATACATTTGGTATACAACGTATTCTAACATGTCGAAATTTTCTATTTTTTTAGGAATGACATGCTGCATGTCGAGTCGTGTGTCGCGTGTTGATACTACTTAAGTCCTCCTAATAAAAGTATTACCCTCGTTACGGCCCTTATGGCCAGTGGCCTTTGACATGCTTTGTTATTTTTTGAAGCATGAGACAATCCAAAACAAAATCCTTCAAATTACGCATATGTCCTTCATGAGGAGATGAGAGGAAAGAAGCGAAAAAAGAAAATTGGACTTGGACCTTTTCCGTGTAGAAAACATTAGTGAATTTGGGCCCATATATATAAAGGGTAAGTTTGGGAGTGGCCTTTAGAAGCCACTTTGAACCCCCAAAGATCCTTGGGCCAATGTAAGGGTGTTTGGTAAAAAAATTTCAAAGCCCATTTGGAAAATGCCAGCTTTCACAAGGCTGAAAGCCCAAGACAGGTTAGGGGCTACCTTGGGCTTTTAGCCTTCTCGCATGCTAAGCTGAGGGGGTAAATAAATAAATAAAAAATCTTCCCAAATTATCCTCGTTAGTTTTTCATTTCTCTGGTTTTGCCCTCACTTTTCATCTTCCTCTTCTTCTTTGTGAACAGTCGCCAGCAAAGGGCAAGCATGGTCGCAGTGCCCAGATGATCGTTGCCGGGGGGTGGTGCAACCGCTGCGCCATCTGGGTTGTGGCGAGGTCTAGGTCGCCGACCTCGTCACCCTCGGTCTAGGTCGCGCAAGGTCGGACGACCCCGCTGTGACCCAGATTTGGGGCGGCGAGGTCGCTGGGGGTGGCGAGGTTGCACCACACCGCCACGACCCAGATCCAGGGGCGGCAAGGTTGCAGGACAACCTCGCCGCCCCAGATCTGGGTGGCGGCGGGGTCACCGAGGTTGCCTGACCTAGGGCGGCCTTCACCGATGGTCTTTAGGGGTCGCTCAACCCCGGGTAACCCTCCCCAGTTGTCTCTGGGGCTGCCTGAGTCAGATGTCGGCCGTCGGCAATAGATTTCGATCGCTAGCGGTTGCTGCCCTTGCCAGCTAATTTTTTTATTTTTCTTTTGAGATTATTTTTTATCGCAAAATTCATTTGTAAATATAATCTCTCCAAACAATATTTTGTTCAAAGGTACTTCACAATGGACTTTCAGATAAAAATTTAACAAACACAATTTGCATTCTGAAAAGCTTCTTCAACCTAAAGTCCTTTGCATTTTCTCAATGGCTTTCCCCAAAAGTTCAACCAAACGCACCTAAAGTTGCTTTAACCAATTTAGGGCATGCGGACCGCCATGCTGCTTCACTCTGCTCGCGCATTGCTTCCCATCACCAATCGCTGCTTCTCAACGGAGGTCGTGGCAGCAGAGAGCCCGTCATCCGGCGGTGGCGCAGCCCCCCCACCCCTCTCAAACGGCGCCGAAGAGGAAAGGCGGAGACACGCTGGGGAAGAGGCTGCTGAGCCTGGTGTACGCAAAGCGGAGCGCGGTGGTGACGATTCGCAAGTAGAAGGAGGAAGGAGGCGCGGTGCACAAGTATGAGCTCAACCGCATTGTCCGAGAGCTTCGCAAGCTTAGGCGCTACAAAGCACGCCCTCGAGGTTCTCCTTTCTTTGCGTTGAACTTAATGTTACACCAGTGTAGTTCTCGCACTCTGAAATAATTTTAGAAGTGAAGAAGAGTCATTTTTCCTGAGAAATGGACACCATTGAAGGCGAAGCTCTGAAAGGAGAGGTCTATTTGTTTGAAATTATAGGTAGATAGGAGCTAAGCAAGTGACTGATATTGAGTACGTTTATCGACATGGTGGTAATTCGTAGAACGATGAGACAAATTAGATGGGTACTGTCTTTTCTTTCCTTTGGTGATTGGGACATGATGTTGAATGGTTGGGGAAGAGCTGAGATGAAAACTAAAAGATGTGGAATTTGTGGCATCTTGTCTATTGTTTGGAAAATCTGGCATGTAATGTAGTGACTACATCTTGATCGTAGTTTTATTTGGTTTCACTAAAATTTAATTGGTGATTAAGAATCTTGGTCGCTAATTGCAAATGTGCCGATAAGTAGTTCATAATTGGAGATTCCAGTTACCGCTGGCAGTAATGGAGAATGGTAATGCAACACCCGCACGCTCTCTATCTCTCGGGCATGATCGAAAATAGCGTTGGTGCAGGAGGAATGGGAGAATGGTTGTGTGTGTAGTGGGGGGTAATCATGAGGATTGGCATTGTAATAGGGAGATGTGCAGATGTTACCTCGTTTGTGGCGGTTCTTTGTTCTTGTTGTGGTAATGGAGGGATGGTTGCCGAGCAATGGAGGTAGGAAATGGTATATTAGGGTCAAATTGTGGTTGTGAATCACAATCTTGTCTCAATTCACTACTCTCCTATTCCATCTCGTCTTTCTCAATCCAAAATTTCCCCGAGCTCCCTCTTCCTCTCCGATTTACCTTTGGATCTACCTATCTCCCTTTGAGTCCTAGTCTGAACTCGACGAAACAATGAGTTGATTCTCTTTTCATCCCTCGAACTTGAACTCTCTCTCCACGTCATCACCACCTCCGCATTCACTGTCACTATCTTCCTCTTCGTTGTTGGGATCGTCCCGCTTCTACCTCCCCTCTTCCTCCTCCCCCTCCTCAGGCTTCTCCTCATCATCCTCATCTTTGGGGACGAGCGAACTCCAGGTCTAAGAACGGCTCATTGTCCTCGTTGTCCTCCTCATTGTCGGTCTCGAGGGAGGAGTGGGAGACGGTGGAGGCGGTGGTGAAGATGGTGATGGTGGCTGGGATGGAAGCAAAGCGAGGGTCACGACCGCTGCCACCACAGCGCTAATACTTGAGGAGAATAAAGCTAGCATGGTCGCAAGAGCTAGAATAAGTAGATGTGGGGAGAGTGGAAAAGGGAAGACGCGGAGGTTAGACCGGTTCTATGGATCCACCCGGGAACCGAACCGGACTGACGGTCTGATTCCCGAGTGGATTCATGCAATTAGTGGGTGGTTCCCAGTTCCAATTTTTTGGAACCAGTTCTTAACGGGCGGTTCCTGGTTCTAGATCGAGAACTGCTCACCCGGACCATGCATACCCCTAGTTGTGATGATGTTGGTGCTGGTGATGGTGACATTACGAAATGACTGGGTAGCCTTGTTATCCCTTTAAACCAAGATGCCATATCTTCTTTATATCCCATATCCCGTTATTCCCTTCTCCCTTTTTTTTTTTTTTTAAATTCAAGATCGGTCTATCGTCCCCTAATCATGGATTTACTTAGTTGACCCATCTACAAGATAATATTAGTTAACACATCTCATAGTCGATTAGCCTTGTTATGACGATTGAAAATGTACTGTAATATGATAGACACGGTAAATTTTGGGCCCACATGGAAACATTTCTGTTTCTTTTTTGTTCCCGGGAACAGAAATAAAAAAAAGTGTTTCTGTTCCGGGGAACGGTTTTTGAACAAAAGAACGTGTTTGGTAACGTTTGTTCCGGGAATAAAAAATGAGTAGAAACATGTTTGGTAATTTTTATTCTTTTTTTGTTTCTTTTAATTTTTTAATATTTTGATTTTATTTTCCATTTTTTCCTTTATTTTTATTTTTCTTCTTTCGAGGCCGGCGACCGGCCGACGGGGCCGGCAGCCTTGCCCAGCCACGGCGAGGCTCGCCGTGGTTGGGCGTGGCTCGGCCTCGCCTTGGCCGGGCGAGCCGAGCTCGCCCAGCCAAGGTGAGGCTCGGCGTCGCCGGCGCGGGCGAGGCCGAGCCTCGCGCCCGCCGTCGGAGCCGAGCACCTGCGCCCGAAGCCCGCAGCTCGATGCCGCCCGAAGCCCGCAGCTCGACGCTGCCCCGAAGCCCGCAGCTCGACGCCGCCCCGAAGCCCGCAGCTCGACGCCGTCCCGATCCCGAAGCCTCTAGTGCCGCGCCGCCGTCGCACCGTCCTCCGGAGCCCCTCGTCGGAACCCTAGCCGAAGATCTCCCCTTGAGCGAGGCCGAGCCTTGCCTTGGCTAGGCGAGCTCGGCCTCACCGGGCGCGGGCAAGGCTCGGCCTCGCTGGGGGCCGGCGATGCTCCAGCGAGGTCGCCGACCCTCGACGGCCGATCGCCAGCCATGGCCGAGGCCGGCGACTGGCCAAAGAAAAAAGAAGAAAAAAGAAGAAGAAAAGAAGAAGAAAAGAGAAGAGAGAGAAAAAACGTTTCTTCAAAATTGTTTCTGGAACAAGAAGCAACTTTTTTGTGTTTCTTTTTTTTGCTCCAATTTTGTTCCGGAACAAAAAACAAAAAAAGAACAGAAATGTAACCAAACGCGTTTGCTTTTTTTTTGTTCCCGAACAAAAAAGTACAAAAGTGTTCCAGAAACACTTTTTTGGAGTGTTACCATGCAGGCCCTTTGTTTTTTGTTTTTTATTTTTTGAATGATGTGAACTGGAGCAAGCACTTAAAAATTTTAAATCTTGATTAATAAGTTATAGGAGATAGATGTAAACCCCTCCCCAAAAAAAAAAGAAAAAGAAAAGAAAAAAAGTAAAGAGAGGTAATGGTTCTTTTAATATCTATGTGGAAAAGTTTAAAAAAAGTATTGATTATTATAGATAAATACTTAGCCTTATGGCAAAATGGGATGGAAAGTACTACTTATGGTCGGTTGCACACTTAAACAATTGTGGTGCTTTCTAAGGTACCAAATGATGAAAATTCTGTTAGAAAATCCTTGTTACATGTGCAGATAAATCTCCAAGTCATTGAGGTTTTTAGCGAAAGTTGCTTGAGGATGTTAATGCAGTAATAACTTTAATTGTCACATCTATAAGGCCTTTTTTTGCTCCTTTGAATGGAGCTTCCCAGGAACCTACACAATGTACCTAAGGAATTTTTCGGTTGATAGCAGGTGCTTGATTTCCTGGGACTCAACTAGTTGCTTATAGAAGGCCAACATGTCTCGGTCTTTCATGGCTTCATATTCTTACAATTTAATACTAGTCTAGCCTCAAACTTGTGATAGTATTAGTGATTATAACATGAATGCGTAATGTTCTGTTACGTACTTTCCTTTACAGATATGTGAATGGATGAGGTTACAGCAAGATATCAAGCTGTTAGCCGGTGACCATGCTGTTCACCTAGACCTAATTGCTAAAGTTCGTGGGCTTAACATTGCAGAGAAGTTCTTCGAAGATCTTCCATCTCAGATGAGAGGGGAGCATATCTGTAATGCTCTCCTCCACAACTATGCCAAGAAGCAGCTGTCCAGCAAAGCTGAGGCCATAATTGAGAAAATGTCCAGTTGTGGTTTCTTGAAGAGCCCTCTTCCCTGTAACCACATACTATGTACGTATGTGTCCAGTGCACAACTGGAGAAGGTTCTTGAAGTGATTGAAAAGGAGCACTTCACCGGACATAATCACCTATATTCTGTGGTTAACTAGCTGCAAGCAGCAACATGATGTTGCAACAGCTGAAAGAGTTTTACTCGAGCTAAAGAAGGCAAAAATACCTCCGGACTGGTTTAGCTACAGTATTCTGACCAATCTCTACATAAAAATTCGGACTGGGAACCGAGAATCGAAGAGTCGGACTGGGAACTTTCTAGGCAATGTGTGTTTTAAACTTTTTATCATTCTAGAGATTATATTCTTATTCGTGTTGGTGTTCTTGTTTCGTTGCGTCTTAAAAACAGGAGGTTTAAAAGACTGCTTTTCTGTTCAAAAAAAAAAGAAAAAAAGACTGCTTCAACCTTCATTCCGAGAGCCTCAACAGCCACCAAAAACCCTGCTGTTCCGGGATCGGCCTTATACAGGTTCAAGGCCATAATGCATCGTTGCTTTTCGGTGGATCTATCTTTCAATCTTTAATTTCCATCATGTGAGCCCGATACATGGAGGTTGATCGGGATGTTGTCTATTTGGATGTTCATCTTCCAACCATGTCTCAAAGTTAGATTACCATATAATGCATATGGAATTGCTAGTGCACCCTTCTTATACCATTTAGCATACATTTGAGTGTTCAGTAATTTTACGGGATGGAAAGGTGAGAACTAACCTGAAAACTTATTGGGTCACGGTAAGGGTGTGGCGCCCTTGGGTTCTTTATGGTTGGTACGGTCTTGTTCTTGGTTCTACCTTGGACTCATTACTGGGCATTCACTTTCATTTTGCTAAACTAAAAGAAGAAGAAAAAAATGAAACAAAGGAAAAAAAGAAATTGGCCAGCAACTCAGATAGACTCTAGAATCAATTGATAGGATAGGTTCCAGATTTTGGGATATGCAAGGTATGTTTTAGGTTTCAAAAACTAGGGAACCGGTCCTAACAAGGTAGGTTCCATGAAACCTAGATCAATCCTGAAACCGCTCACCCTTACTCACTATAAATAAGCATAAATCATAAATCATCTATTTGAGGGGAAGAATTCACAACAAACGCTTCAATCTTTGGTGTTTCCTTTTTTCTTTGTGCCTTCTACGTCATTTTCCTTACTTGCCCTCTAGGTCTTTAAGACTCATAAGCTGCATTTTTTAAATGCAAAGACTTTAATTGGAAGGGGTTTTTCTAAATACAAAGAGTGTTTGATAAATTGTAATTTAAAAATGTATTGGGAAGTAATTTTGGTTTAAATGTCATTTTAAAATAAATACAACTTTTACTATTCTTTATTTTTTTTAGAAGAATAAACCTCAAACCTTCGTTGGCAGCCTAAGCCTCGTCAACGAGCCAAGTCTAGCATTAGCCAACCTTGCTTGAGGTTGTCGGTAGCCATTTGGCCTCGTTGATAGTTTGATTTGGTTTCACTGGCAACATCATGACAAGGGCATTTTCGAAAATGAAATTTGCTTTAACATGGCAATACTTTTGTTAAACTTCTCAATCTAAGCTTTCGCCTAAGACATAATTATAATAACAGATTTTTTAGATAATAATCAGACAAGCAAAAACCTCAAATCACAATTAAGAAATCTGATCCCAAGCTCTAATACTAATTGTTGAAATATAATACGCGGAAATAATAGAATTTTACAATTTATGTCAACACGAAATCACTAGAGAAATAAACAAGGAATAATAAGGATACCGGATATTTACGTGATTCGGTTCTAATATCGGTATCTAAATCCATGGGGTGAACCAACAATAAACAATCCACTATAATCGAAGAATAAGAGTTTATAACTGCTTACGTGCTCGAGTGTTTTCTGCACTTAGATTTAAATCTAAATCCAAAATGTTTACAAATAAATAATATAATATAGATGTAAACTCATTGCAAAAATCATCACTCAATCAAACCCCGGCAATACTCTTCTCGTCAGCTTCTGGCTTTGTGCGTCTCTTCTTGGTTTCAACGGCTCCTCATTAGTTTTCTTGGCTATGTATATATATAAAGAGAGGACCCACAAAAGGATAACTTCTTCTCTTGAAAAAGTCCTCTCCACCCTCAAAGATTAAATAGATATAATTAAATATGTGAGATCATTTTTGTCTTGTAGTGGCAAGTGATATCTTCATTGCTTTCTTTTGTACCGTCAAAATAAGTTTAAGAAAGAAAAGCTTTTTGGTCTGATTTCTAATCCGCTTGGAGAAATCTTTAAATAAATATTTCTCAATAAATTCGATTTAATAAATCGTTATTCAAACTCAAATTTGATATATTAATTTAACATGGTAACACGAACCATGTTAATCACCTTACACAAGATAATGCCATAACAAGCTTATTATTCCTACGCACAACAATGATAGAGCTTGCAATGCAATATTAATTTCAGGTATGGAAATAAGTCGGCTGGTAGTCGAACACGACTATCTTCTCCACAAGGGGCGAGGCCCGCTCATGGAATTCGAGGTGAGTAGGATGAATCAGGTACATTGCTGCTCCCTCGGTGTCCTCAAACGTTAGCTCGACGAAATGCACGAAGCCTTCATGCAAATTCTCAATGCTCACATCCTTTCCCCTAGTTTCACATGGATAAAACCAAGATCAGGCATCTGAACAAACTGCTGAGCAACATTCCATGATAGATGCACCAAGACATGAGGGGAAAAGGGCGCAAGAGAAGGGAAAGAAAAACGTAGAGATTAGGCAGGGAGGGAAGGATACCTGTGCCAAGTTTTCAAGGATTCGACGAGGTTGATGAGATTGGAGTAATCCTTGATGAGTCGCTCGACATGGTCAGGTGCGGTTTCGGCTTTGAACTTGAGTAGCAACACACGCCTCACGAATCCCTTCGCTTCCTCCATTATTTTTCTTTTGGTCGGGACGCTTCCCCAATTGTCAGTTCCAACTTCGGAGTTCAAGGCACTGTCCACGCTATCCTTTTATTTACAGTTGTTTCGGGCAGTTACACAAAACTCACTCGGACTTTGAGGGTTGTACACGTTTAACCTTTTATTTTTCAATGGTTATACATTAGCCTGAAACATTCATTGAGTTGTAGCCATCAGTCCTCCATTATATTTTCTTAGCATGTGCAATTCACATGACTTTTAGAAGGTAAAAGTGTAATTGCATCTCATTTTTTTTAAGGAAAGCTCTCTTTTACCCTTAATTATTATAAAAAATAAAGATAATTATATCAGTTTACACACACACATAAATATATATCAGAAAAAAATTAATATAATAATGAAGAAAAAGAAACACCCTTTTCATTTAAATAGACAAAAACACCTGTATTCCATTAATACTCAATTAAGTAATCAATAAGATTATGAAAATTCACATACTTTTCATTCAAACTAAGGGTGGAATTACCCCCAAACGTTTTTCGTTGAAGAGAATTGTTGCAATCGTATTCTCAATTCTAATCATACTCACAAAAGTTTGCTACATGAAAGTTAATTAATGAAAAATGAGTTTGAGAACATCATTTCCTTGTATAATTTTTTAGATATTTGTATTGATTAATCATTTTCGACATTGATTAACCATTTAAATATACATAATAAATAACCAATTTTTGTAATTCGTCCTTTTTATTTTTGAGCTCCTTCCCTTTTTATTTAACTTGTGTTTATTCTTTTTTGGGAAAACTCCAAATAAGGGCTCGAAGTGTTCTCATTATCTCAAATAAAGGTTTGAGTAAAATTTGTTTCAAATAAGAGCTTAAGTCCCCATATAAGTCTCAAAGAAGGGCCTAAAGTGGTTATGGACATTTCAAATAAGGGCTTAGTCTCACCAGCTTACCGATCGGCAAAAAATTCGGTCGATCAAGGTATTTCCATCCAAATACTGAAAGTGCTAGTATGAACACCTAGAGGGGGGTGAATAGGTGTGAAAACAATTTGTCGCAAAGAACGGTAAAGATATTTTACTTTTGAAACAAATCTAAAGAATAACAAACTTTGAGCAAGTTCAAATTTTAACAGTTAAATAGAACACATAATTTATAATGGTTCGGCTTAGATCAAACCTACGTCCAGTCTCCCAGGCTAACAGCCTTCTGGCTGGATTCCACTATACAATCAACAAGAGATTACAACTTTGAGTGCAAACACTTAGTGGTAGATCACAATATCTCACTAAGTCATTCTTTTGGTATTTCTCTCACGATTACAAATGTTTAAGCTCACCAAAGACAAGTGTATGAATAAATGTCGCGTAGACTTTAGAATTATAAATTCTACACTCCGTCTCTTACTTGTTCATCGGTCCTTGATCTCCTTAAATACTCCTCAACTTCCAAACTAGCCGTTGGATAATATCTAGAGGATCGTCTTCCAATCTACCTATTAGACAGATCTATATCTAGAAAATTTGGTAGCCGTTGAGTGACAAAAGTATAATTCTAATTTGATTCTGATTGCCCATACAAATAGAATCTTGGTTTTCATAAATAGAGCTTCTTCGTATAGAAAGTTCTTGTCTTCAAGATCCAATTGTCAATCAATTAGTTTGAGTCAATCAAATCAATCTTAATGTAGAATCCAAACCAAATTACTAGCCGTTATATGTTTGGGGCTTGTGTTACGTTCTATCAAGTTGTTTCATTATGAACATGCTTCATTCTGAATCTGCTACATTTTGAACTTGTGTCTCGTTCTAGACCTTGTTACGTTTTGGACTTGTATCTCGTTCTGGATGTAAAGTCTGAGAGTCTTCAGACTGAACTAGAGTCTGTGTGTCTTTAGATTGAAGTAGAGTCTAAGTGTCTTCAGATTAAAATAGATTTTACAATCTGGACGTAAGTCTGAACATATTCTACTTTTGAAGATATTTGGCCTTAAGGTTTGAACACAGTCTAAATTGTTAGGGAAATCCCTTATGATGTTTTGAAGATGACAAAATAAATCAAAGGCTACTAACATGTTTAATGGTTAAGTAATAGACCATGCAGATGATAGAACATGTAAAGGATATTGTCAAAGTGTGAAGACGACCAGAAGATTGAACGTAACATATGCCCAAAGTATATTCTGAAGATTTCCAAACTTCTGTGTCAAAGTCTGAAGACTGCCAGACTTTAGTGTCAAAGTCTATTCTACATCAGAAGTCTGCTCACTCTGACAAATTCCAGACTGAACGTGAATGATGAACCAGAAGACATACTCTATGCTGAAGCTGAACCAGAAGATAGACTCTATGTTGGAGCTGAACTTATTCAGACGGTGTTCAGACCTTAAAGCTAAATCTGTTCAGAAGCAGAATATGTTCAGACTCATATTGCAAAGTCTATTGCACTCAGACTCAGATTGCAAAGTCTATCGCACTCAGACTCAGATTGTAAAGTCTATTGCTCTCAGACTTTACATCCAGAACTCGACAGAACGTAACTCAAGCCCAATCATATAACGGCTAGTGATTTGGTTTGGATTCCACACCAAGATTGATTTGATTGATTCAATCTATTTGATTGACAATTGGATCTTGAAGACAAGATCTTTCTATACGAAGAAGCTTTACTTATGGAAACCAAGATTCCGTTTGTATGGGCGATCGGAATCAATTTGGGATTATACCTTTGTCACTCAACAGCTACCAAATCTTTTAGATACAGAGCTGTCCAATGGGTATATTGGAAGACGATTCTCCGGGATACTGTCCAACGGGTAGTTTGGAAGTGGAGGAGTATTTAAGGAGATCATGGACCGATGAGCAAGTAAGAGACGGAGCGTAGAATTTATAATTCCAAAGTCTGAGCGACATTCGATCATATACTTGTCTCTTGAGAAATTAAACGTTTGTGATCGTGAGAGAAATACCAAAAGAGTGACTTAGTGAGATAGTGTGATCTACTAAGTGTTTGCACTCGAAGTTGTAATCTCTTGTTGATTGCATAGTGAAATCCAGCCAAGAAGGCTGTTAGCGTGGGAGAGTGGACGTAGGCTTGGATTAAGCCGAACCACTATAATTTATGTGTTCTTATTCTCTTCCCTAACTCCTTTGTTTGAAGTTTATTTTATTCCGCATATATTTGCCAAGATTTATCTTAAACACCTATTCACCCCCCTCTAGGTGTTCATACTAGCACTCTCATAAATAAGTTCAGCTTCAGCATAGAGTCTATCTTCTGGTTCTTCCAAATATAGACTTGGACAATATCATTTACATGTTCTATCATCTGCATAATCGGTTACTCAACTATTAAACGCATTAGTAACCTTTTAATTTATTTTGTCATCTTCAAAACATCATAAGGAATTTCCCTAACAAATACAAATTACATTAAATTAGATTATAAATTTAAATTTTTTAAAAAGAATAGATAAAGAGTAAACACAAGTAGGAGGGATGGTCGCCATCCCATCTTAGTGTAGTCAATCAGCCAAACTTTGTGCTCTGCAATTATTCTTACGTTAATAAATCTTAATGTATCAAGCTAATAATAAAATGGTCTCTCCTTATATAAGAACTGATTTATTAAAAATGTGTTGTTTTTCTTTGTTTAAATTGTGTTCATGTAACGGTAATTATTGGATTACAAAGTATCCATTGCTTCGAATTCAAATTTGATCTCTTTCCATACTTCACAAGCAACAGCTAGTTCAAGATTCCATTTGCTAGCCTCACGGATAATTTCATTATCCTCACGAGCAAGATCATGTCCCTCATTACGAGCTTGTACGCATGGTTCTAGAGCTACTTGGTTAGCTACGGCACCCAGTGCATTTCCCCAAGGGTGTCCTAAAGTTCACAAAGCCCTTGATATATATAGTACTAAAGTGCAAATTGACTCATAATCGTATTGAGCATGGTGTTTGTCATATTCAAAGCCAGTTATAAATGCTAGTGGAGGAATATCTATAATAAAAAAATACAATATGATCGTGAAAAATGAACAAATCTATTGTAAAGTTTATGATGAAGCATTATAAGTGGTTAAACTTAGGTAAGGCGAGCTATCCAATATGTTATAAAAGTTATAATGTAACTTGCTTATTTGCAAAAAGTGAGAAGAGTAGTATATCGACAAAAATAAGAGAATTGTTGTTATAATTGAAGTTGTTCTTATGCCATAGGCTTCCCATTACATCAATCATCTTTTACCTCATTAATTATTCAGGCTGTATACATGACAAGAAAATCACCACAAGAGAAAATAAATATTACTGATTGCATACTTTTGAATTCAAAATAAAAAGGCAAAAAGAAAAATTCTAAACGATAACTCTAAAAAGTCAAGCTAGCATATACTAATTAGATTTTGCCATGAATGGTAATGATATAATATTTTCTCATTTTCGTATTGAAAAAGAGAAATGAACCCATGATTCCAAGAAGATCACTTCAATGAAATGCAATTCAGCTCCCCATTTCGTGTAAAGAAAATAGTTTGTTGAAATTTCCATATATCTTTTAGTATTTTCTGAAAATAACAGTTATTTTGGGTTAGGTGATAAGTAGGATAGTGTGGAATAGAGAAGAGAAAATAAAAAAATCATTTGCAAATTTCTCAAGAAGTAGCATTCACCAATTTACTATTCATACCCGTTTCATCTTATTACAAATAGGTATATATTGATGTATTGAGTTAGGACGGCATCTCATGCGTCGAATACATCATTCCAATAATATGAGACTAGATTGCTATTGGCTAGGTCATCCCCTGTTAGGTTAAATTATTGGATAGATCATTTCAACAATCAAAGCAGATTAGGTCCAGCTAAGTATTTTAAGACTATGCTAGCATATGCTAGGTTTTCCTCTTTTTACTCTATAGATCTTTTCAACGATTAAGTGGATCAGACTCTCTGCCATGTCCCTAGGAAGCATCAAGACACTCTCCGAGAGTCTTTGTATTATGTTGGATATTTTGACACGTGCCCAATACTCTTGGACACTCTCGTACAGTTTCCGACACGCGGTTAACAAGTGTTGGAAAATCCGACACCTAGTTAACTTTCTTGACACTTTTTGACAATCAAGTTGAAATTATGATATGTGATTTTCCGACATGTGATTCCAACACAAGAGATCAATTTTAAACATATTCAATACATGATAGGTCAATTAAAAAACAATAATAGAAGTAATAAACGGAGAAAGAGTAAAAAATGTAATCTTTTCTTCTCTTCCGACTTTCACTTTCTGTGATATACAATTTACCTCATAAGTTTTTCTCTCTTCTCTTCCAACATATCCAACACATGAGTGTAGAATATGAATTGCTCATTTTTTCTCTTCAAGTTTTATGAATTATTGGAATGGAGTTGAATTTGTTAAATTGAAATAATAAATGTTATTAATAAATTGTGGATTAATTAGTGTAAATTAATTCTAGGATTATTATTTATTTGTGAATTTAAATCTAATTCATTTGATTAAAATAATCATAAAATATAAAATACGTATATAAAAAATATATTTAGTATACAATGTGTTCTAACATATCAGAACTCTCTTCTTTTATTTATTTATAGAAATGACGTGTTAGTGTATCGCATGTGCTACTTAAGTCTCCCTAATAAAAGTATTGCCCACGTCACGGTACGACCCCAGGGGCCTTTGACACACTTCGTGATTTCTGGTGCACAAGACCTTCCAAAATGAAATCCTGCTAATTTACGCGTATGTCCTTCACGACGAGATGAGAGAAAAAAAAGTTAAAAGAAGAAAACAAAACTTGGGCCCTTTTTCGTTTAGAAAACATTGGTGAATTTGGGCCCATGTGTATAAAGTTGCTTTAACCAAATCAGGGCATGCGGACCGCCATGCTGCTTCGCTCCGCCTGTGCGTTGCTTCCCACCGCCAACCGCGGCTTCTTGGCGGAGGCCGTGGCGGCGGAGAGCCCGTCGGCCGCTGCCTCTGTCGCCGCCCCCGCGCCCGCCTCGGGGACGGTGCCGAAGAGGAAAGGCGGAGACACGCTGGGGAAGAGGCTGCTGAGCCTGGTGTACGCAAAGCGGAGCGCGGTGGTGACGATTCGCAGGTGGAAGGAGGAAGGAGGCGCGGTGTGCAAGTACGAGCTCAACCGCATCGTCCGAGGGCTTCGCAAGCTCAAGCGCTATAAGCACGCCCTCGAGGTTCTCCTCTCTCTGCGTTGAACTTAATGTTACACTAGTGTAGTTCTCGCACTCTGAAATAATTTTATAATTGAAGAAGAGTCGTTTTTTTCTGAGAAATGGACACCATTGAAGGCCAAGCTGTGAAAGGAGAGCTCTTTTCGTTCGAAATTATAGGTAGGTAGGAGCTAAGCAAGTGACTGATATTGAGTCTGTTTCTCAACATGGTGGTAATTCGTAGAACAATGGGAGAAATCAAACAGGTACTGTTTTTTCTTTCCTTTGGTGATTGGGACATGATGTTGAATGGTTAGGGAAGAGTTGATGATGAAAACTAAAAGATGTGGAATTTGTGGCATCTTGTCTATTGTTTGGAAAATCTGGCATGTAGTGCAGTGACTACATCTTGATCGTAGTTTTCTTTGGTTTCACTAAAATTTAATTGGTGATTAAGAATCTTCGTTCCTAATTGCAAATGAGCCGATAAGTAGTTCATAATTGGAGATACCAGTTACCGCTGGCTGTAATGGAGAATGGTAATGCAACGCGCACACGCTCTCTTATCTCTCGGGGCATGATCGAGAATAGTGTTGGTGCAGGAGGAATGGGAGAATGGTTGCGTGTGTAGTGGAGGGTAATCATGAGGATTGGCATTGTAGTAGGGAGATGTGCAGACGTTACCTCATTTGGCGCGGTTCTTTGTTCTTGTTGTGGTAATGGAGGGATGGTTGCCGAGCAATGGAGGTAGGAAATGGTGTATTAGGGGCGAATTGTGATTGTGATGATGTTGGTGCTGGTGCTGTTGACATTACGGAAATGACTGGGTAGACTTGTTATCCCTTTAAACCCAGATGCCGTATCTTCTTTATATCCCATATCCTGTTATCCCCTTCTCCTTCTTTATATTATTTTATTTTTTAAATTCAGGATTGGTCTATTGTCCCCTAATCATGGATTTACTTAGTTGACCCATCTACAAGATAAGATTAGTTAACACATCTCATAGCCGATTGGCCTTGTTATGACAATTGAAAATGTACTGTAATATGATAGACACGGTAAATTTTGATATATATATATTTGTGATGTGAACTGGAGCAAGCACTCAAACACTTTTAAATCTTGATTAATAAGTTATAGGAGAGAGATGTACAATCCCAAAAAAAAAAAAAAAAAAAAAAAAAAAAAAACAACCAAAATAAAAAAAAATTAAAGATCCCATGAATGATTCATGATTTGCGCACAGCTAACCCATGCACGACATGGACAAAGGCCCATGCACGATCCGTGATCGACCTGTGAGCAATATTTGGCCAGCCCACATGCAACCTGTGGCTGTTCACCTACTCCATGTCAAGCGGCCCTGCTGCCTTGATCTTGCTACTGACATACGCCCATGGGCTTTCCCAAGGTTAGAGCCATTGAGTGGCCCACTGTTGGATCAGAGGGATGATCAACAGTTGAGATACGATCTAAACTTGTATAAATAGGGGTCCTTCCCCTCATTGTATTCAGCTCGTTCATGACCAATACACTTGCCTTTGTGCCTATGACCCTTGTGTTCATGCGTGTGTGTGTGTGTGTGTGTGTAAGGCTGACTTGACCCTTGTGTTCATGCGTGTGTGTGTGTAAGGCTGATTTGGGATCGCAAATCCTAAGGCCGCATAGGTGATTGATCAATTGGAAACAACTGACCCGTGACACTAGCATGCAATCTTTCTCAAAAATGAAAGTGCACCCATGAACGGCCAAATCACTAAAGAGCAAATACTCTACAAGCCGCAGTGGGCATGCCTGTGAATAAGATCCGAGCAGACAGCACTTGCCATTGAAATGGACCCCCCGGTTGGTTCATCTTCACATCAGTGACGAGCGTTCAATCTCCGCACCAACTCCAACAACTCCTAAAAATATCGCGAACCGCTTCTTCCGCTAGCCCAATGAATCTCGGCCGTCGGACTACCTATGATCCGCGCGATACGACGGTTGAAATTCACCGGACTCGCGTGCCCCGGATCTACGGAAGTATCGCTCCAAAAATTACCCCCCGAATTTTGCCCATAACACGTGCGAGGTTGCCTGCATGGGCTTTGCCACGACGAGAAAGCTTGCTGCCGTTCAGGTAAAATAGCAGGTGAAGAAGGGGTTGTGGCTCATTTATGCAATTTGGGTGTGCCGTCTCTTTCGTCCAGCTATCCCCCATTTCCCCATTGAATTGCCTTTGATCCATTACGTAATCACGTGATGGGGTTTTGCATGGTTTTCGCTCTCTACTCGCTAAACCTCAACGTGATCAAGGGCACAAACGCCGGGATTAAAGAATTGTGAGGGAATTTACCTTCTTTTTTCCGCAATGTAGTTGGCTTAACACTTGGAAAGTTAGCTTTTAGTCTTTTCTAATCCAAGGCGGATCCTAGGAGGAGCTTCGAGTGCTTCCACTTTGATTAGAATTGGCAAATGAGTGGGTGTCTCTCCCTTGTTTAGATTTCATTGACCCCTGTCTAAGCACGACAGAGGTCGCTTTACCCCCACCTTCACCTAACAAGAGCCACCGCACCGGAACCTTGAAGATGGTTGGGTGGCCATCCTCTCTCTCTCTCCTCCGATAGTGTTCATTGATGTGACGCTGTATTTTTGTTACCATATCGGCACCACTTATTCGTTCCATGCTCCATCAACAATCCCATGTCAACAATTTGACTGGGTTACTATAGAGGTCGATAGAAGAATTGCGTTCACACAAATTGAAAGAGTAATAGGACTTGATCGTATAATTAAAGACTTGAAAAGGATCTGATTGTGCAAACGGTGAAATTCAAGGAAACCAAAACTGTCCTCGACCCAACACGAATCTTATTGACTTTTTTTTTTTTCTGTAAAAATGATTCATTTAGCTTTACTCTAAGAGGGTCCGACATTCCTTCAAAACAAAAAAGGATGTTCAAAATTCGCGTGGAACATTGACCGATATCATCACCCGGTAATTTGCCTTCTCTTGCACGACAACATAAGGAAGCGTAATTACCAAGCGTTAGCGGGACTCGCTTTTCTAGTTCACTCTTCTGATCACATCTGGGACAGAGGGAAAAAAAAAAACTTGGAATAAGAAACAAATGCAAGAGAAGAAAAAGAAAAGACAATTATCTAGGTATTCTAAACCGTGGGTCGGCCAAAAGATAATATAGTGGGGGACCAGTATTTCTCGGTAGCAACTTAGATCAAAATAATGTACACTGAAGAGTCCTTTTCCTTGTTAGGATCACCTTTGACATATAGAATGAATGCAGAGGATACTTCAGTCTCCAGGCATACACCCAAATTCAATGTGTCTTCACTACAACATATCTGCCTTACATTTTTGTTTTTATTTTGCTCCATTTGATAATCGTTGGGCCATGCCTATGTCTTGAACTCAAGATTAAGAGCGGTGCGTGAAATCTAATTGATGGGGATGGACACATATATTCCTAAGGGATAATATTGACTATTTTATCATATTAGCGGGTTTAACTAAAAAAATTATGTTAATAGGTGAAGGGAGATTACATAAATATAAAGAGTATATAAAACTCTTTGTGTCGAGTAATGTGAGATAATATTTCAATAGGTTACCTAACTTGAAACTCTATGCATAGAAAAAATAATAATAATTATCGAAACAAGCCAATCATTAACACACTTGCTCATCCTAGAAAATCGTGGGTTCACCTCATCTTACCGGGTTACATCACCTCGAATCACAGAGAGGAAACAATAGTCAAAGAGTTGCTCAATAATCCACTTTATTCATTTTAAACTATGGGTCCACCTAGGGAAATAATTTAAAGAGTTGGTTCGTGACAGACTCTACTTATCCTAAGAAAAATGTGGGTTCACCTAGACTAGACATGTGCATACATGGATGTGTACCACACATAGCTTGCGGACCTATATATATACTTGGATTTTCTATAGGCTTCGAAGATTCAAAGTCCTAGATACCATGGTGTACGTGGACCAATAATTGTTACTAAGCTCCAAATAATGTGGTAGCAAAACAACTGGTTCAGAAATCAACAGGTGTATGGATTGTACATGCACTTGCAAGCTGGCATATATGAAAAAATGGAGATAATTGCCCCAAATAAGAAGAAGAGATGATGTAAGAGCTAAAGCACATGTATAAAGCATCAACAAGTGTATTAAAACCCTTCAAAAAGTCCCCATTTACTAATACGAGAATGCGATAAATCTTAAAATTTTCCTATATATATCTTCTCGATTTACATATCTATTTTTATGCAAAATTTGTTTTATTTGAGGAGAATGAAATCGGTCGGAACTGTGATAACCAAGTCACTTGATCCAATGGTTGTCAACCCTTGCTAAGACATGAGGGCTATTAGATTTGATTTTTATTTTGTCATTTGTTAAACTTTGTCACAGAAATACAAATGGGAGTAACAAAGAAATATGAAAGTTAAGGTAGGGCAACTCAATTTAAATGTGTTAATGCAGCAGAGTTTTGGAGTAGTATATGATCAAAAGGAAACAAAGTCTCGTCACTTAGCCTGAACGGAGTATTAGGTTATTATTCAACAAACAGCCCTCCTAGAGCCTTCTTACTTGTTCCAAGCAACTCAAGCACCTGGAAGAGGACATTACATTTCATATTATATGGAATAAATTGACCTTTTATTGTATATCAATAGAATATAAAAGGATCATATCATCTTAAATAGAATTTAGAATTTGATTACGGCCCACGTACAATTTGTGCAGTGTTAATTATGGATTAGCAGTAAAATCCTTAATTATCCCTCCATTTGAGAGTGGTAAGCTCGGACCATGCCTCACTGGGAAAAGCTTGATTGACCTAGTCCGTGCCTAACATTTTCTAATGGGCTTGGCATCGATTCATGTTCTTGTGACATGAGCCACTCACTCCTAACTAGTGTACTCTTTACACAAGGTGGAATACCTTCTGTCCATATCATAACGACTGCCATGCGATGTAATCCTGTTCAATAGCCATTTCTTATCCCTCACCATTAGGGTTGAAGGAACTAAATCGAACCAACCACAGGAACGAAACCGGTTTCAAGTTCCTGTGGTTATCGGTCTAGGTCCTGATTCTAAAAGAGGTGGCATTGGGTGGAATCGGTACCGTGTGGTTAGGATCCTAGTTTCTGGGTAAAAATTGAATTGGGAACCAAAAATCGAACAATTGGACCAGGAACCTTTCTACGTAATGTGTGTTTTGAACTTTTTATTATTCTAGATGTTATATTCTTATTCGTGTTGATGTTCTTGTTTCGTTGCATCTTAAAAACAGGAGGTTTAAAAGACTGCTTCAACCTTCATTCGAAGAGCCTCGATAGCCACCAAAAACCCTGCTGTTATGGGATCGGCCTTGTATAGGTTCAGGGCCATGATGCATCGTTGCTTTTCGGTGGAGCTGTCCTTCGATCTTTAATTTCCGTCAAGCGAGCCCGATACATGGAGTTTGATGGGGATGTTGTCTATTTGGATGTTCATCTTCCAACTTTATGTCTCAAAGTTAGATTACGATCTAATGCATATGGAACTGCTAGTGCCACCCTTCTTATACCATTTAGTATACGTTTGGATGTTCGGTAATTTTACGGCATGGAAAGATGAGAACTAAACTGAAAACTTATTGGGCCATGGTAAGGGAGTTGCACTCTTGGGTTCTTTATGGTTGGTATGGTCTTGTTCTCGGTCCTGCCTTGGACTCGTTACTGTGCATTCACTTTCATCTTACTAAACGAAAAGAAGAAGAAAAAAGTGAAACAAAGGAAAAAAAGAAGGAAATTGGTCAGCAACTTGGATAGACTCTAGAATTGATTAATAAGGTAGGTTTCAGGTTTTGGGTATGCAAGGTATGTTTTAGTTTTCAAAAAATAGGGAACTAGATATGATAAGGTAGATTCCAAGTGATATCTAGATCAATCCTGAAACTACTCACTCTTACTCAGTATAAATAAGTCTAAATCATTCGTTTGAGGAGGAGAATTTGCAATAGACGAGGCTTCAATATTTGGTGTTTCCTTTTTTCTTTGTGCCTTCTATGTCATTTTCCTTACTTGCCATCATAGCCTTTAAGACTCATAAGCTGCATTTTTTAAATGCAAAAGACTTTAACTGGAAGGGTTTTTTTTTCTAAATACAAAGAGTGTTTGGTAAAGTGTGATTTAAAAATATATTGAGAAGTAATTTTACTTTAAATGTTAATTTAAAATAAATGCGACTTTTACTATTCTTTATTTATTTTTTTAAAGAATAAACCTCAAACCTTCGTTGGTGGCCTGAGCCTTGTCACTGAGCTAGGTCTGGCATTAGCCAACCTTGCTTGAGGTTGCTAGTCGCCATTTGGCCTTGTTGACAGTTTGATTTGGTTTTGTTGGAGAAATCTTTCTGGAATATTTTGAAGCTAACAAAACGATTCTATCAGTCTAGTCTGAAGTTTTGCAGACTCTACTATTAAAGTCTGAAGACCTCCGGACTACCAGACTCAAGACTCAAAGTCTATTCTCATTGATAGTCTCTAATCCGTTGAAGAAAGGCTATCCAGATCTACTTCATTAAGGATTTGGCATTATCGACTGGAGAAGATTTCCTGGTTGGAAATGACATAACGGATTCCTTTATTCAAATCAAGAATGATTAAAGATCCGATGATTGGCGAAGTATTCTTGGAAGGTTCTACTTATGGAAACCAAGATCCCGATTGTATAGGCGAAAGGATTGATGGGCTATCGACATGTTCCTTTAATAGCTCGAATAATCTTCCTAATTGATTCTGTCCAACGGGAGGATTGGAAGAATTCATTTGGTAAGTGCCAACGGGTATGATGGCACAAAGGAGTATAAAAGGAAGACGTTCCAGGTGTTCAAGGGTGTACGATAGAAAAATTCCAAAGTCTGAAGCTCTTTGATTCTTAGTCAATTCATTTGCTGAGCGAAATCTTGTACGCAAAAGAGAGTCTATATTTTGAGATACCTTGAGGAAATGTGATAGATCACCTACACTGTGAATCAAGGGAAAGTATTGCTGTAACATCTCTTTTGTTCATAGTGAAATCCAGCCGGTGGGCTGTCAGTGCAGAAGAGTGGACGTAGGCTTAAAATAAGCCGAACCACTATAAATCTTGTGTTCAATTTTCTCTTCCCTACTCTCTGCTTTACTTTGTTAACTAAATGAGAGCTTCCTTTCTATTGTTTGCCTAGTATTGCTTTCATATCTCGAGAAATTATTTAAACACCTATTCACCCCCCTCTAAGTGCTATTACTAGCCATATCAGGTTTCACTAGCAACATCATGACGAGGGCATTTTTGAAAATAAAATCTACTTTAACATGGCAATACTTTTGTTAAGCTTCTCAATTTAAGCTTTCGCCTCAGACGTAATTGAAATAACGGAATTTCTCAATAATAATCAGATAAGAAAAAAACTCCAAATCACAATCGAGAAATTTGATCCCAAGCTTTCATACCAATTGTTGAAATATAATACGCGAAAACGACATGATTTTACAATTTACATCAACACAAAATCATCAGAGAAATAAATGAGGAATAATAAGGGTGTCAGACATTTATGTGGTCAGTTCAAGTATTGGTATCTAAATCCAAGAAGAGAACCGACAGCAAATAATTTACTATAATTGGGGAATTGGAGTTTACAATTGTTGAAAGAAAAGCTTATCGGTCCGATTTTTAATCCGCTTGGGGAAATCTTTCTCGACAAATTCGATTTAACAAATAGTTATTCAAATTCAAACTTGAGACATTAATTTAACATGAACCATGTTAATCACCTTACACAAGATAATGCCATAACAAGCTTATTATTCATCCACACAATTATGATAGAGCTTGCAATGCAATATTAAATTCAGGTATGGAAAGAAGTCGGCTTGTAGTCGATCATGGATGTCTTCTCCACATGGGGCCTGATCTGCTCATGGAATTCGAGGTGAGCAGGATGAACCACGTACGCTGCTGCTCCCTCGGCGTCCTCAAATGTTAGCTCGAAGACATGTGTGAAGCCTTCATGCAAGTTCTCGATGCTCGCATCCTTTCCCCTAGTTTCACATGGATAAAACCAAGATCAGGCATCTGAACAAACTGCTGAGGAACATTCCATGACGGATGCACCAAGACATGAGGGGAAAAGGGCGCAAGAGAAGGGAAAGAAAAATGTAGAGATTAGGCAGGGAGGGAAGGATACATGTGCCAAGTTTTCAAGGATTCGACGAGGTTCACGAGATTGGAGTAATCCTTGATGAGTCGCTCGACGTGGTCAGGAGCGGTTTCGGCTTTGAACTTGATTAGCAACACACGCCTCACGAATCCCTTCGTTTCCTCCACTGTTTTTTCTGCTGGTCGGGACACTTCCCCAATTGTTAGTTCCAACTTTGGAGTTCAAAGCACTGTCCACGCTATCCCTTTATTTATAGTCGTTTCGGGTAGTTACACAAAACTCACCCGGACTTTGAGGGTTGTACACATTTAACCTTTTATTTTTCAATGCTTATACATTAGCCCGAAACATTCATTGAGTTGTAGCCGTCAGTCCTCCATTATATTTTCTTAGCGTGTGCAATTCACGTGACTTTTAGAAGGTAAAAGTGTATTTGCATCTCATTGTTTTTTTAAGGAAAGCTCTCTTTTACCTTTAATTATTATAAAAAAATAAAGAGAATTATATCAATTTACACACGCGCGCGCGCGAGCGCGCACACACACACACACATATATATATCAGAGAAAAATGAATATATTAATAGAAGAAAAAGAAACACACCTTTTCATTTAAACCGACAAAAACACCTTTATTCCATTAATACTCAAATAAGTAATAGATAAGATTATGGAAATTCACATACTTTTCATTCAAACTAAGGGTGGAAATTACCCCATACGTTTTTCTTTGAAGAGAATTGCGGCAATCGTATTCTCAATTCTAATCAAACTCACAAAAGTTTGCTACATGAAAGTTAATTATGAAAACTGAGTTTGAGAACATCATTTCCTTGTATAATTTTTTAGATATTTCTATTGATCAGTCATTTTCGACATTGATTAACCATTTAAATATACATAATGAATAACCAATTTTGTAATTCGTCCTTTTTATTTTGGAGCTCCTTCCCTTTTTATTTAACTTGCGTTTATTCTTTTTCGGGCAAACTCCAAATAAGGCCCCGAAATGTCCTCATTTTCTCAAATAAGGGTTTGAG